>NC_046154.1:6304131-6539131 GCF_011064425.1 Rattus rattus | reverse complement strand
TGGGCCTGCTCTGCCTGACCTAGGAGCTCTAGGGTCTGCGTAAGCATTTGCTGCCAGTTAGGGTTTGTATAGGATAGCGATGGAAAAAGTCCTTGTCCAGGACACCCGTGGCAATGTCTGAAGGTGGTACTTACCTCTGAGGGGTGAGGGGTGACCTGGGTGGGGCTGCTCAGGTCTGCGGAGCACAGACTGTTTCTGCCCCCATGGAATGACAGGCTTGTGGGTCAGGAGACCAAGGGGAAGGAGCAGCCTCCCATTCTCAGAGGTCAACATTTTATACCCCTCCTTCTAACCTTCACGTGGTCATGTGTGTACATGTTTATGAAGTGGGGTGTGCTCCTCCGAGCTGCGCTGCCCTGCCCATAGCTGGTGAAAGGCACAGTGGCCGGAAGCCCCTGGGCCCTGTGGCTGGAGGGTCTGCAACATAGGCTGGCAGAGGGTCCAGAGTGGCTGATGACCTACTATCTAGGAGGGCCACACTTCCCTGGCTCTCTGTGTGTTGGGGAGGGGCAGAGCACTGGTGGGTAGGCATGAAAAATGATTATTGATGTAGCATCTGAGTCAGGGTTTTCTGGATATCTCAAGATGGATTGTGTCCAGGTTCTGGGATTCCCCCATCATCCTTACCCAGCTCACCCACCCACTGGCCTGAAACCCAGAAGTTCAGCCCCAGGTGGTGGTAGGGGGGTGCCATGTGGCATTTCCGGTTCTAGGCTCCAGGTTGGGGGAGGGCACGAAGCTCCGACAGAGGGCATCCTCTTTGTTGGACACAGCTTATTTTCCTCCTTCGCCCACCCTGCTCTGAGGTGACCCTGAGTCATTTGCCTGTGTGTCTATAGAGGACGACAGGCCTAACCATGGAGGTCAGAAAGTACACACGCCAATGAGGCCCACCTCAGCTCCCCATGTATAGCAAACTCAGGCATGCTTGAGGCCTTGAGGTCTTTCTCGCTGTCTTTCCCAAGCACTGGGAAGTTCCCCCAATCCTCATCTGGACAGCTGTCCCTCTGTGTTGCCTCCAGCTCATCCCTCTTAAGCCAACCCAAGACCACCCTCCCTTTTCTGGAGCACCTGACCCAATGGGACATTGTCCCCCCTCCCCCACTGGAAAAGCCCCACCATATCCGGGTCTCCATCTCCACCCAGAACCCTGGGGTCTTGTCTCTCTTCCTAGGCTCATGAACGGAGCCCGCTTTGGGATGTACCCTGAGCTTGGCCCGAGTGTCCCAGGTGTTTATACTGGAATGAGGTCAGATGATGTGTCACCGTCAAGTCTAATGGCAAGGGGGTTGGGCACAGTGGGCTCTGGCCAAGTGCTGAATTCAGCCACCTGTGGGGTCACCAGCGGGCTCCGGTGGTACCCAAGCCCAAGGGACATCACTGTACATTATAAAGTCAGGTTTTGAGCATGAGGTCACCATGCTGTTGTAGAGGATTCCTCTGTTTCTGTCTGTCTTTATCCCTTTCTCTGGGACCTCTTAACCGAGGTGGAAACTCGCTGCATAGCTAACCTCTTCCTCCAGTGCTGGGCTCACATGCATGGGTAGCCATGCCCAGCCGTTTACATTCACGTTGGAGGTTTGACATTATGTCCTGTTGCCGTCACGGTATCTGTTCTCACCCACCGAGCCTTTCCCCTAGCCCCTAGGTTTTTGTTTTGTTTTTTGGGGGGGACCCTTTTCTTGAGCTCTTGTGGGGGGGTGGGGGGCACTGGAATCCCAGCCCCTTCAGAATGAATTCGCTTGGCTAGATTGAGAACATTTTCTGGCCTCAGTTTCCCCATCTGTATTGACCTGGGTGAGGCTAAGGTGACCCTCATGGCCCTCTGCCACCATCTTCTGTCTTTAGGTAACAGTCGCTTGATGTAGTTTGTGTGGCCTCACCAGCGACAGGTGAGGCTGTGCTTTTGCCTGTGAAGCCAGAGGGAGTTCAAGGGTCTCAGTGTGAGGGAGTCTTTCCTGACAGGTCAGACAGACATCCAGGTCACCAGGCTGGGAACCCTCTAAGCTACATAGAGAGGTCCTTTGAGGGGTAACGGAGGAGTCACCCAGAGAAAGGAAGGAAGGGAGAAGGAATGGAAGGAGCTGGAGCTCAAATCACGGGGCCTGCACCCCTCTTGGAAAGCTCAGACTCATGGGCCTCCATTCCAACATGGCCGCAGCAGCCTCAAATCTGACCTGGCCCCGGAAACCTCCATTCCAACATGGCCCCCAAAGTTTCCATTCTCAGCAGCCTCTGTGTGAGCTGGTGCCATCTGAAGGTGAGTTAGGCTTGGTTTTCATGGCTGCCTGGCCTCTCCAAGAATCTTTTCCCTCCGGGGCCTTGTGGGGGGGGGGGGGAGACGCCCATAGCCCAGCCCTGTCTGCAACCCAGGCAAGGGGATAAATATTTACGATGTCCAGGCTCAAGTGCTTTGTCACTGCCAAATATTGTTCACGCCGGGGTCGGTTTCTGTCCGGGCAAGTGGTTTCATGTCCTGCCAAGGTGGTATTTTGTAAGGCACTCCCAGAGTTTCTGTGTGGAGAGTCTGTGCAGGAACACGTGCTTCCGGGAAGTGGCCTCAGGCCTGTTTATTAGGCAGAGCCTAGGGCCACATGACTTTCGCTGTGCTGGTCCCAGAAAGCACAGCCCGGTTTGTCACCTGGAGATACAGCCTGAGCCCCCTGACCATTCCCCTGGGGCCTTGAGGGCCCTTGACCTGTGACTGTTGGCCTAGCTTCTGTGGCTGTTGACCCTGCAGGAAGGAGGCTGGTGGAGGAGGCAGGAGTCACACTATTCTACCTGTTTTCCCACCACCACCGCACTGTCTCTGGTCCCTCTTTGTCTGTGTCTCCTTTGTAGTCTGTCTCTATAACCGTGGAGGTTTTACAATCATGGAGCCCAGGGGCATGTACGGAGCTGTGGGATCTCTGTTCCTTTTCTAGAGCTGTTGTGACAAATGCTGACAAATCAGGTGGCCCAAAACCAGCTCTGGAGGGTCCTTGGGAGAGGGCTCAGTTGGTAAAGTATATGTCATTCAGGCATTAGAAACTTGTGTTCAGAATCCCCAGAACCCACATAAAAAAACGCTAGGCAGGCGTAGCTTTGCAACCTGCAACCCAGTGCTGAGGTGACAAAGTCAGGTGGGTCCTTGGGGCTTGCTGGCCAGCCAGGCAAGGCAATTGGTGAGCTCCAGGTTCAGTGAGAGACTGCTTCAAAAGGTGGAAAAAAGTAACATTAAGAAGACACCCAATGGGCTGGAGAGATGGCTCAGTGGTTGAGAGCATTGACTGCTCTTCCAGAGGTCCTGAGTTCAATTCCCTGCAACCACATGGTGGCTCACAACCATCTGTAATGGGATCTGATGCCCTCTTCCGGTGTGCCTGAAGACAGCTACAGTGTACTTATATATAAAATAAGTAAATAAATAAATATTTAAAAAGCAAATGGCGCCCAACACTGTCTCCACATATGCACCCACACACAAAATAAAAATTTAAAGGACAAGTTTTTTAAAGTTGGGGGTCCCAGTATAGGGCTGAGGTTCTGAGGGAGCAGCTGTCTCTGTGCCCTTGGCTGTCCTGTCATGTCTATCTTGGGGTGTCAGCGGCTGCCTCATCCCCACATGCTTTCCTTGTATTCTCAGGGTGCCATTCACTAACCCCATGTGTCCTCATCTTAACGGATGATGAGTTAAACGGGTTTTGTTCCCTAGGCAAGTCCCACTACAGGCAGGCATGGATTTGGGGGAGTCGGTGTTTAAACCTAGTATCAGAAGTGACAGACAGAGGGACCAGACTGGACAGAGCTGACATCCAGCAACGGCAGCCATCCGTCTTACTGGTCATCCCTGGAGCGAGGGAAGGAGGCTGAGGCAGGCAAGGGTGGGAAGAATGGAGCCTCCAGTAGTCCTATTGGCTGTCAAGAGCCACCCTGTAAAGAAGGCAGACAGAAGGAGCCAGGCACTGGTGTGTGGGGTCCCGGTTCCCTGGGCACCTCAGCCTGATCACCTTGCATTGGCAGGCAGCCATCTTTGGGGTGCTCTGAGATCTCGAGCAAGTGCTGACGTCATAATGACCAACATATCCTGTCTCTTCTGTTCTAGGACTGTGTACTATATGAGCTACAGGCAGGTATATGCCACAGAGGCCCGCACGGTGTTCAGGTGCTGTCCTGGCTGGAGCCAGAAACCTGGCCAGGAAGGCTGCCTCTCAGGTGAGTGTCAGTCTCTCTCAACCGGTACCAGGCAGATTCTGAACAGAGGCATGTGTCACAAGGAACATCCACCTATCTTTCCTTGCTTCTCTGGGTGCTGGCCCATGGCTTCTGTATGCGTAGCATCTGCCTCCAGTCACATGAGAGATACCCAGGGACCTCCAATACCACAGCTCTGTTTCCCCAAGACTGTTGGAGCAGAATTCAGACAGAAAAGGGACAGTGGAGTCCCAGCATAGTCTGGTAGAACCTGGGAGAGGCAGAGCTGACTGGGTGCTGCCTTAGGAGGGAAGAAGGCAGACCCGAACATCTAGCCATACCAACATCTAGCCATACCAAAGGAACAGGCTCCTGGCCAGGGAACATGGCTGTAGCAGCTGCTGGAGAGACCTTGGCCTACAGGTATGGGACAGGTGGTTGTCAGTGGATATGGAAACAGGTGTCTGGCAGGTGGATGTGAGGACAGGTGTCTGGCAGGTGGATGTGAGGACAGGTGGCTGGCAGGTGGATGTGGGGATAGGTGGTTGTCAGTGAATGTGGGGACAGGTGGTTGTCAGTGAATGTGGGGACAGGTGGTTGTCAGTGGATATGGAAACAGGTGGCTGGCAGGTGGATATGGAAACAGGTGGCTGGCAGGTGGATGTGAGGACAGGTGTCTGGCAGGTGGATGTGGGGATAGGTGGTTGTCAGTGAATGTGGGGACAGGTGGTTGTCAGTGGGTGTAGGGACAGGTATCTGTCAGGTGGATGTGGGGACAGGTAGTTGTCAGTGGATGTGGGGACAGGTGTCTGTCAGGTGGATGTGGGGACAGGTGGCCTGCAGGTATGGGACAGGTGGCTGGCAGGCAAGAATGGAGTTCCTCTGGATGATCATTTCTGAAGTCACTGGTGTATCTGGGAATCACACTCTCCACACCGTTGTGGATGGGGTTCTGGCTCCCTCACGTCCCCACCATTAGAAACTTAGCACCTTGTCCTGAGGTGAACTCCAGTGAGAAATAGGGACCCGAGAAGGGATGCTTGCTGATCTTTTTCCAGGAGGGAAGTGAGTCACTCTCTGGAAGGGAGCAGAGGGAAGAGGACAGGAGGCCAGCTTGGAGGTGACAAGACTGGGCTGCTGGCCAGCACTCCCTCAGGTTGGGGTGTTCTGGCACAACACCAGCATCTCCCTTTCTTCTGTGGCTGTCTGCCGTGTCCCCTGCTTCCTGTGGCTTGTATGGGGCACAGGTATTGAAGTTCCCTGAGTTTCTGCTTTGAGGTGGGGTCCCATGGGCCTGACAGAGGAGGCACCAATAATGGACTAAGACAATAGGGGAGCATAGAGCATGGCTGGGTGGGAGGTGAGTGGAGCTCACTCTGAGCAGGCTGGTGGGGTGGGCAAGGAGAGCAGGGCAGCCTGTAGCCCTGTGTCCCCTCTGAGTCATAACCTGGGGTCTCAGGGTGAGGGTGGGCAGAGGCAGGCCAAGCTGGGCTCGACCCATCTGCACAGGCTGGCTGTCTCCCTACTGTGTGGTGGAGTCAGGGTACAGGTACTGGCTTTTGTAGTCAATGAGGTCATTATGACAGGGGGAAGGGGGTCATTTGTGGCAGTGTTGTGAGCATGGCTATAAACATGCTCTGTCCTGAGTCTGGCTGATGGAAGCACTGGACCTGTCCTGTCAGCTGCAATTGTCTGTGAATGAGCCAGGCTGTCACGCACATGTGGACGCTTGGAGAGCTCAGGTGGCTTGTACCTCCTGGCCTGTAGCAGTGTCCCTAGCACTGGTGAGGCTGACACCTCCCCTGGGCCACTACCAGAGACCAGTGGGGTTCTGCTGTCCCACGGCCTTTGAGCCACTGCAGGATCTCCATCCAGAGCCTGAGCTTCACTTAGTTGTTTTGAAGCTTGTTTTCAACGGAGGACTCTCTTAGTTGCTTGTTTGTTTAATGGTCCCGGCAGGCAGAGCCTATGATCCAGCATCTCTGTCTCCGGATACTCTTTGCCTTCCTTGTTTATCACCGTCTGGTTCCCATCCTTGAGGGGTTGGTATAGGGCTCCACCTGGGCCTGTCCCCTCCCTAGGGCCTGGAGTCCCAGCACGCCCCCTGGTGGCCAAATACTCCTTCCTTTGACCACCATTTTCTCAGGCTGTTACTCAGTGCTGGTGCTTGGTGGGGGTGGGGATCTTAGGGACAGTGCCAGCCTTGGGGAGCCCATGGCCTGGTGAATGGATAATGTGGGAGGAGGGGGTGTAGAGTTGGAACTAGATAGGTAAGGAGTATCCCAGGAGTGGCTGGTTGGCAGGGCAGGCAGGGGGTTTGGTCATGGTCTGGGTCCCATATCCAGTTTGAGTTTCCCTCTCAAAGCTGTCCTTCTGGAGCTGGCATCATGCTGTGAGCCACGCCCTCGTGCCTCTCTGTAGGCCTGCATGTGGAGGCATTGGACCAGGCAGGAATGTGAGACAAGTGGTGCCTACCCTGTAGGAGCCAGGCAACGGAGTCAGGGAGCCCTGGCTTAGTTTCCTCCGTGCCCCGTGACCTGTGGGGTGTGTCACACAAGCCCCCAAGGCCTTGGCTTGGGCTAGTGAAACAGGTGCGACAATGCTAGTCTCAGAACCACGGACATAATGAGCACTACTGGGTGATATACAGGAGGAGCTCAAGCAGTGTTCACGAGTCCAGCTATTATTAGAGGATGACCAGATAGATACCTGTTGTCAGTGGGGACGATTACCCACGGGGTCACTTTGCTGAAGGTTCAGGTGGATCTGTGTCAAGCCGTGACCTCCGGGGCCTGGGGATTACCTGCCTGAATGGTTTAGCTGTTTAGGGTAGCTCCTCCCTTCTTAGTGAGGTCTGTGGAACTCAGATACTTTCAGAAGTTCCCCACAGCCGTCGGGCTCTGCGTTTCTCCATCCTGTGGCCTAGGGACCAACGCTGGGAAGCCTCCTTCCATCTTTGTTTTTGCTTCTCACTGCTGAGAGTGAGAGGCCAGGAAGGGTACAGGTGGAGAGGGCTTCTGCCTTAGAGTGTAAGTCTCTGGATACTGTCAGGACCTGGAGCCCTTAGAGGGTCTAGGTCCCTGTAGTCAGCTGTGGAGATAAGCCCCTGCCCTCAGCTCCCTCCCAGTCAGCATGCCATAGGAACAGTGAGAACTAATTGGGGTCAGAAGTCCTCATGCAGGAAAGGTAGATTCACATTTATTTCAAGGGCTGGGGTACACCTCCCATTCCTCTCTCACCTCTAGCTCCCTCCAGTGGGAAGGGCAGTGCCCTGGCTGCTAACTCTAACCCCTCCCCAGCCATTGTGAAGTTTCCTTCTTCATGCGACCTGGAAATTGTAGGAGGACGGTGTCAGCCTGTGGGTCGTTGAGCCTCATGGTGTTTGTGTAGGGTTGATAGAGGGATGGGGGCCAGAGAATGGCAGGAAGCCGCTAATCGGGTTGTGATTTCTCCCAGGACCATTTATGGGATTCTGGCTGGGAGGTGACCAGAAAGAAAAAGTGCTGGGTGGGGTGTCGGGGCCAATTACCAGGCTTCCCGAGAGAGCCCTTGTGGCCCCATGACGTGGGTGCGGCTGGGCCGCGCCCCCTTTTGCTGTTCTGCCTTCTGCTTCCTGTTTCTCTGAATTCCACTCTTATCCCAAGTAGGTGACAACTTTTGCTCGGACCCTCCTAACTGCTAAGCCATAGATGCTCGGGGGTCTATGTTAGGACTCCCCACCTTCCTCCAAAGGAGGGGGCTCTGTACACAGCCAACAGGTGCCTGTCCTTAACCAATCCCCATCCCTCTGTGTCCACTCCCTAAGAGACCTGGTGGGATGAGGCACTAGCTTAGACCCCCGCTTACATCCATGGTGATCCTCACCCAGCTCAGCTTGGGGAGTGTGGCCTCACAGGGCTGAGGAGGCCAAATGTTAGGCTGCCTCAGCTCCATGGGGTATGAAGGGCACTGTGAAAGAACTCTGCAAGGTATCTAATCAGCTTGTGCTGCTCTTGCTGTCCCTGTCTCTGTCTCTGTCTCTCTGTCTGTCTCTGTCTCTCTCTCTGTCTCTCTCTCTGTCTCTCTCTGTCTCTCTCTCTCTCTGTCTCTCTCTGTCTCTGTTTCTGTCTCTCTCTCTCTCTCTCTCTCTCTGTCTCTCTCTCTGTCTCTCTCTCTGTCTCTCTCTCTCTGTCTCTCTCTCTCTCTCTCTCTCTCTCTGGCACACCTTTGAGACAGAGTATCAATCTGTAACCTTGGGCTCTCTCATCCTCTCCCTCCCTCTTTCTCTCTCCCTCTCTTGCTCTGAAACAGAGTATCAATCTATAGCTTTGGCTGGCCAGGAATTCACCATGCAGACCAGGCTGGCCTTGAACTCACAGAGATCTGCCTGCCTCTGGCTCCTGAGTACTGGATCAAAGTCATGCATCACCATGCCCTGTTTATGTGGTGTTGAGAGTCAAGCCTGGTAGCTAGACAAGCACTGTACTCATCGAGTTATGCCTCTGGACCTTCAGCTCTTTGTAGGATATGTATTACGGATTCCCTATTATAGGGTACCCCAAACTGAACACAAGGGCTGTCTTCAGAAAGAGAAGCACCGTATCAAGGCAGCACAGTGCCTCAATGCGTGTATCAGTGAGCACCAGTGTGGGCACGACACTCCACAGTTGCTGTGGAACAGATGAAGAGAGGAATGGGGCACACAGCCTCCTGGGAGGGCAAGGGGTTCTCTCTAGTGAGAAGTGTGTTGGCAAATCAGGAGCAGGATGAAGCTAGGGGTTAGGACAGCTCTGCCCAGATCCACGGTAGCCTGTGTGTGCAGGTGGCCTTGTGTGGACCTGTGTAGGAGTTCCAGAACCAAGGAATGAGGCCGAAGTTAACAGAATGGCGTCAGGGTGGTGGAGGGAAGGGACTCCTTGTGGCTGTCTGTGGCAGCAGCTATGGCACCTGGGCATCTATGGTGACGACCATACTAGTGTTAAATCTTAGTTTCACTGATAAAATGATAGAAAACAAAATTAGCTTAGGGGATAAAGGGTTTGTGCCGGTTCAGTTTTTTTGTTTTTGTTTTTGTTTTTTATCAACTTGACACAAGCCAAGAGTGTCATCTAGGAAGAGAGGGCCTCAATTGAGAAAATGCTTCCATCAAACTGACCTGTAAGCCAGTCTGGGGAGGGGGAGCATTTTCTTGAGTCATGATTGATGTGGGAGTGGCCAGTTCATTGTGTGCCGTGCCACCCTGGGCAGGTGCTTCTGGGTTGTATAAGAAAGCAGATCCGTGCTAGCAGGGGCCACACGCCTCGCCTGTGTGAGCCTGCTGTGAGCTGCAACAATTCCTTTCCTTCCCAAGTTGTTTTGGATGTGGTGTTTTATCACAGCAATAGAAACCGTGTAAGAGGGCTGGGGATTTAGCTCAGTGGTAGAGGCGCTTGCCTAGGAAGCACAAGGCCCTGGGTTGGGTCCCCAGCTCGGAAAAAAAAAGAACCAAAAAAAAAAAAAAAAAAAAGAAAAGAAACCGTGTAAGACAGGGTTCATTAGGACTGGAGAGTTGGCTCACTGGTTAAGAGCACTGACTGCTCTTCCAGATGGTCCTGAGTTCAAGTCCCAGTAACCATGTGGTGGCTCACAACCATCTTGTAATGGGACAGCTACAGTGTACTTATATATAATAAATGTTTAAAAAAAATATGATTTGGGGTTGGGGATTTAGCTCAATGGTAGAGCACTTGCCTAGGAAGCGCAAGGCCCTGGGTTCGGTCCCCAGCTCCGGAAAGAAAAAGAACCAAAAAAAAAGACAGGGTTCATTCAGCTCTCAATTCCAGACTGCAGTCCATGACTGTAGAGAAGTCAGGCAGGCAGCTCACTGAAGCAATGAGTTACATGCATGGCGAAGAGTGGAGTGAGAGTGAGAACAGAGAGACAGAGACAGACAGAGGGACAGAGAGAGAGAGAGAGAGAGAGAGAGAGAGAGAGAGAGAGAGAGAGGAGACAGACAGAGAGAGAGAGAGAGAAACAGAGACAGAGATACAGAGAGACAGATACAGATAGAGACAGAGACAGAGGGACAGGCAGAGAGATAGAGAGACAGAGACAAAGACAGAGATAGAGACAGACAGAGAGATAGAGACAGAGACAGAGGGACACAGAGAGAGAGAAACAGAGAGAGAGAGAGAGAGAGAGAGAGAGAGAGAGAGAGAGAGAGGAGACAGAGACACAGGAGACAGACAGAGAGATAGAGGGACAGAAAGAGAGACAGAGAGAAACAGAGAGACAGAGAGACAGAGAAAAAGACAGAAACAGACACAGACAAACACAAAGAGACAGACAGACAGGCAGAAAGGCAGAGACAGAGACAGACAGAGAGACAGAGGGACAGAAAGAGAGACAGAGAGAGACAGAGAAACAGACAAAGACAGAGACAGACAGACACAGAGACAGAGAGACAGGGACAGAGAGACAGACAGAAAGGCAGACAGAGAGACGGACAGAGAGAATATGAGTGCATGCATGCTTGTCAATGCTCAGCTATGACTTACATTTTGTCCATGAAATACTTGAATGCAGCCCACATTCTGGGTGGATCTCAGTTATCGTCATACCCCCACCACCACCCCCATACCCCCGCCAACACGATCCAGACAATTCCTCACTCAGGCTCTCTTACCAGGGTGATTTTGGATTGTGCCAAGTTTGCATGACTGGCCTTCACAGCTGGTAGCCATGATCTGGTGTCCAGGACCCACAAAGTAGCAAAGACCAGCTACAAAGTTCCATTTAACAGACCACATAGTGCAGGGCCTCAACAGCTGGGCAAAATGGAACTAGCGGGGTGGGGGTTGGGGGGAGCCTAGATCGCTGTGGAGGACTGAGGTAGGGCCTGGGCAGGAACTCTTTTTCTATCATTGAGCTGGGATATGGTCAGAGTAGCCAAGGGAGAGAGAGGCAGCTGAGCAAATGGGAACTCAGACCTACTCCATCTCTGAGAAGCTGGACGCCCAGGGCCTCTCATACCCTGGTCCCTGTGTGGGCAGGAAGAGAACTCAGGCTCTTGACTCTGCCCTGGCAACTGTAGTCTGGAGAACACTGTAGTGTGACCACTCAGACGTCCTTGCTTCCTGGCCTTCCTTGGCCACTGCTGCCTTCTTGGTGCTAGAGAGGGTGACATGCAGGGCTGTCCGGAAAAAAGTCAGGCATTTTCTGAGATCCGTGGCAGGTGGAGGCACTTGTCACTGTGGGGACCGGGAGGCACTGAGACCCTGACCCTGTTCACCACCTGGGTCTCCCAGCAGCGTGGCACTGACAGTTGGATGTCTAGGCATGAGGCCTGGGCTTGGTGTCCAGCTGTTGGTGTGTCAGGCAGGTGGCTCCTGCAGGTCTTCTCCTGGGACTTCCAGGTCTCTCTGGATGGCTTGTCAGGGATATGCAGGAGGAGCCGCAGGAAGGTCTCTTGGACCCCAGCTCCCGTCTGCTTCCTGCTTCAGCTGCTGCTTTTTCTTCTGTGTTTCCGTTCTGGCTGCACCCCAGTGTGGGAATTGGATATACCAACTCCCAGGACCTGGGCTTCCCTTCCTCCTCCACATGGATGTTGGAGCTGCTCTCAGAGCCCACAGGGCCATGCTGTGCCACTGTGACCTTCTCTTGTTATTTCCTTGAAGTAGCTTGGGTCCTGTGACCATAGCGTCCCAGTTAGGTTCCCATGACAAGAGTCACACCCTGGCCCCACCCCCCACCCCTATTAGGTTCCCATGGCACGATTCCCATGCATATGTATGTACCCAGACTGCAGTCCACTCTGGTGAACCAGCCGTGTTCTGCCTTGCACACTGAGATGCCTCACCCACTCGTGCCTGTGTAACTGTGTGCCCACTTGTATGGCGTACGCTCGCACGCTATGCGTGTTCTACCACACTCCCTGTCTTAGTTGGCGTTCCAACGCTGTGAAGAGACACCACAACCACGGCAACCTTTTTTTTTTTTTTTTTTTAAGAATTATTTATTTAATCAAGAAATTTATCCATCCATTTTAGGTTTTACAGTTTGGTTAGAGACAGATTTTGTCTTAAAATCCTTCTCTCATATATTATATCCCATGTAGTTTCCCTTCCTCCCCCTTCCCCAAGTTTCTCCCCGCCCCCTTCCCTCTCCCCAATACCCCTCTCTCTGCCTCCCCTCAGAAAGGAGCAGGCTTCCCATGACAAGTAGAGTAAGACCAGGCACATACAGTCACATCGAGGCTGGATGGGGCAACCCAGTAGGAGGAAAAGGAGCTTCCTTGACAAGCTGTGGGAGCCGGGAGCCTTTTCAGAGCTGCTTGACATCTACATGGGGGTCTCTCATTGTTACCCGAGGTATGGGGGATTTCCCTCATGCTTCAGGCATGCAGGGTGGTGCGAGAAGGAACTTCATTCACTTATCCACTTAGTCAGGTTAGCTGTTTGCCACTCTGGGGAAGGAACTCCCAACCTTGTACATACCAGGCAAGGGCTACATTGTTGAGTCACCCTCCCGAGCCCTTCCGGGAGCTACGGATGGTGACTGTGCTTGGAGTCTGAGACTATGTCCTGACAGGGAAGATGAGCCTCACTCTGGGGTCTGTAGGCACATGGTGGGGTACACAGGCCATGCGATCAGGAGGAGACAGACACCAGCCGCCTGGAGCCCAGCGTAGTCCTGAGTGTCCGATGGAGCCCTTCGTTTTGGGAGGCTCGGGTTATATTATCTATCTTTGCTCTATCATGCTGTTGGGTAGCTTGGTGGGCCTGAGGTCTGTAGGCTTCTACCTTATGACGTGTGTGTCCCTAGAGCTTCCTCTTGTCCTTCCTGTTGACAGAACTCAGGCTCTCCAGCTTGGTATGGCCTCACTGCGAGGGCTTTGGGGGGTGGCTTGACCCTAGGTAGAGGTCAGAGGGCAGGGGGATGCTCCCGCCTCTGTCTTCTGTGGCCCATCTGAGGGCTTAGCTTAGCACACTGTGATTCCTGCCCAGCCCTTCCCTGGAGATCCAGAGCCACAGTACACAGCACGGGGCGTCTGACATGGGTTCCTTATGTATAAGGTTCCTGGTAGAGAGGAGGCTGTAGGTGGAGTATGTGATCAAGACCAGCCCCAGCAAGTTTCAGGTGTCAGCAGTCTTGATGGTGGGTTGGGACCAGCCGGAGTGTTTTCCAGCTACAGGGGACTCAGAATGTCCCTCCACCTGCTTGGGCATCAGAGGACGTGATCTTAAGTCCCTCCACCTGACCTTGCATTTCAGACTCTGAGGGAGTTCTCAAGGGTCTCTTCCCAGTCAGCAGCTAGGAGGAGGCCCTCCAGACAGGCTTCCTGCCACGGCCCAGCCCAGTGTTCAGCAGATTGGTTGGTGTTTTCATAGTGATCATGACATACAGCGTCACTATACTTGATGCTGTGCTCAGTTTCTGTAGTCTGTGGTCAACAGTGCCTACCTGATGATCCCTTCTCCACCACCTCCTCCTCTGCCCATGCTGGGGACTGCGTCCAGAGCCTTATGCTTGCTGAGAAAATACTCTGTCACTGAGCTAAATCAACATACACACCACACACCACACATACCACACACACACACATCACACATATATAACACACATACAAACACCCGCACACGCACGCCCCACACCCCCACACATATACACATACACATACATACAACACGCACATACACACAACCCCCACACACACACCCCACACCCCACACATATACACATATACATACATACAACACACACAAACACAACCCACACACATATAGCACACACATACACCATACACCACACACACACCACACCACACACACACAGCGCACACACACACACATACCTGACACACCACACAATACACATACCCTACACACATACAAACAGCACACAGTACACACAGAACACATACAGCACACATACACACACACATCACACATATATAACACACATACAAACACCCGCACACACATGCCCCACACCCCCACACATATACACATACACATACATACAATACACACATACACACAACCCACACACATACACACAGCACATACACACACATACACACAACCCCCACACATATAGCACACACATACACTATACACCATACACACACCACACCACATACACACAGCACACACACACACACACCCTACACAACACACAATACACATACCCTACACACATACAAACAGCACACAGTACACACAGAACACACACAGCACACATACACACACACACACAGACACAGACACACACACACACAGAGGGGTGAGGGAGAAGGGAAGGGGAGGGAGAGAGAGAGGAAAGGGGGAGGAAGAGAGGGAAAGAGGGAGGGGGAGAGGGGGAGAGGGGAGGAAAAGGGAAAGGGGAAAGAGGTAGGGACAGTGAGAAGGAGAGAGGGGGAGAAAGAGGGGGAGGTGAGGGGGAGAGCACACTTGAACTTAGCACACTTGAACTTGCAGTACACTGGATAGAGGTCTCTACTTTTTATAGGTCGTGTCTTTTGGCAAGGACTGCCTAGTGATGCCCACAGAGACAAGGCAGTGAGTCTGGTTGGAGTGTTTAGAAGCCATTTCTTTTTCTCTTTGTTCCAGAATTAGATGCTTCTTTGGGGAGGGAGTGGGAAAAGGCCTGGGAGGGAGACAAGGGTCTCTTGAGGACACAGTGTAGGCAACAGGCCCTTAGTATGGAGCTGGGCTCAGCCTGAAGGAAACAGGAAGACACTACCTGCCTTAGCATCCAAGAGAGGGGGTGGAGGGGGAGGGGGAGAGGGGCAGGCCATGTTTCCTGACTCCTACTCTAAAACCGACTGCTGTTGGGTGCTGGTCACTAGAGCTAATGTGACAGGCCTCCCTGTCCCCTGAACAGAGACCGAGGAGTCAAGTGTCTGGCTGGCACCTGTTTTCCACCCAAGGGTGGCCACCTTGACTCTTTTGGGATGGAGGTCTCAGGATATCAGGCCTCCTGCTTCATGAAATCGCAAGTCCAGACTGATACTCTAGCGTAAAGATTATGGAGTCACAGATTTTATTCTCTACCCCGTTCAATGCTGTTTTTCTGATGTGTGCTGGGGACCAGCCCAAGCATTCAGGTACTGAGGTGGGACACAGTGTGGACCGAGGGCCAAAGGCTGATGACCTGTGGCAATTTAACTCCCTCTTGATATTCTGTGGCTAAAAGCCACTGCTTTTCTGGCAATTTAACTCCCGCTGATAGTTGCAGAGGAGAAGAAAAAAGCTTAGTTACTTGAGTTCCTTTCCCTTTGACTCAGGCCTCTAGCTGGCCAGGTGAGAGGCTTAGAGTTCCTTAACTCTTCCCGAGCCAGAGAGAAAAGCAAAGAGAGGAAAGAAGGAGAAAAAAGAGAGAAAGTTCAGATACACACTGAGACATTCATACTTGACTAAACAGGAGGGCAAAAATCACCTCTTTTCTGTTGTTCTTAGTATTTATACTTGGGATAATTGATTACATGGTTTTCTAAACACCTTTACCTTCATAAGTTCATAGTAAGTTTATAAATCAATGTCATAAATCAATAAGGCTTGACGAGTTAACAGCAGAATCGTTTACATGTCTTTCCGTTAAGACTGATACCCGACTAAACAGATAACATTCTTTATCTGTTACTAACTTTGTAAGTTCATTATAAGTTTAAAACAATAATTTTTATGTCTTAACACGGTTTTTGTTGACAGACAAATCATCCGCCTTGTGTCTCGTTATTTTGAAGTCTTGTATAGATAGACTATTCAATATTTTATTACCTGTCCTTGCACCTAGAATAAGTTGTCCACTTCCAGTTTATGGCCTTAAGTTACCAGATAGTGGACTTGTTCCTAACCTAGAAGGAATGTTTCCCTTGATCATAAATTCATTCCAAGCCTACTTCTTTTCCCTAGTGCAAATTAGCCCTTGACATATGAAGGTTTACAGAGCTCTATTTGCAGCTTTTATTCTATAGAGGGGTTGGGATTACTTGTATCAATAAAGGAATTCTATAAAATCCATTATCAGGAATTATGAAATCATCAATTTGCTTAAGTAGCATTATTATATGAAAGAACATCTTCATATTGGTTCTGCAGGAAGTCTGCCCAATAGGGTGGCCTAAATGCTCAGGAATCATTGGGCTATGTAATAGTGACAGGAAAGGCATATCAGCAGCAAGAAATCATTCTGGGACGAACTCTCTAAGAACGCTGCATTTGCAGAGCTCACCTGTCACAGCCATGTGAAACAGTGGGCCATCTCCAGAAAACTCACTTGCTTGCCATAGCCTCTCCTAGATGGCTTCTGACAGATGTGTAACTCAGTAGCCTCATGGCCAAGGGAGACTTCCATGTATGGATCATAGAGGCATGGCAGGTGTCTTAGTTAGGGTTTTACTGCTGTGAATAGACACCGTGACCAAGGCAACTCTTATAAGGACAACATTTAATTGGGGCTGGCTTTCAGGGTCAGAGGTTCAGTCCATTATCTTCAAAGTGGGAACATGGCAGCATCCAGGCAGGCATGGTGCAGGAGGAGCTGAGAGTTCTGCATCTTGTTCTGAAGGCAAACAGGAGAAGACTGGCTCCGAGGCAGTTAGGATGAGGGTCTTAAAGCCACACCTATAGTGACACATCTTCAACAAAGCCATACCTTCTAAAAGTGCCACGCTCTGGGCCAGGCATATATAAACCATCACAGCAGACTTTGGCTTGTCTTTGGTACCTTGTAGAGATGAGTTAGGATTTTGTTCCACCTACAAGTCCCATTTAGCTGTGATCAGGTATGGCCGTGACTGGGGGACACTTTGAGTTACAGTGTGTGACATAGGACTGGTGGGCTGACTAGCCATAGGCCATGATAGTCTCCCAGGGCTTACAGAGTTGGGGGCTTTTCTGCATCCAGGCCCTGCCCCTCCCTTCCCCTCCAGGGCTAGAGAGCAGATCATACACAGGCTCCTGGAGCTGGGCTGTACATGTGGAGGGACGCCAGTATTTCTGCATCCCTCTGCGTAGTCCTTCCTTTTCTCCATGGCGGCATGCACCAGTGCTCTTTGCTTGAATGGTGGCTCCTGTGTGCCAGCTTGGTGACTTGAGCCCTTTTGAGGCACCAGGTCTGGCTGTGCGTAGCCTGTGGATAGAGGAATGTGGATGGGGTTGGGATGACTCTTCTTGGTGTGGCCTTTTCTAGTGGATTCTTCCAGCTCCTTTGCAGCCTCTTTGAGGCTGATGGGAAAGGGGGCTCTGAGAGACATGGGCCTCACTGGTAGGCTCTGTAGCTGTAATCCCAAAGCTCATATTGTCCAGCCAGAGGGCAGAGTTGGGTGTGCATGGTTGGGTGTACAGGGTTGGGCGTGCAGAATCGGGTGTGCAGAATTGGGTTGTAGATCTGGGTATGCACAGCTGGGTAGGTAGAATGGAGTGCAGGGTTGGTGTGCAGGGTTGGGTATGCAGGGTTGGGTGTGCAGAATCGGGTGTGCAGAATTGGGTTGTAGATCTGGGTATGCACAGCTGGGTAGGTAGAATGGAGTGCAGGGTTGGTGTGCAGGGTTGGGTATGCAGGGTTGGGTGTGCAGGATTGGGTGTGCATAATCGGGTGGTAGGTCTGGGTGTGCAAGGCTGCGTAGGTAGAATGGAGTGCTTGTGAGAATTCCTTCTCTGGGAAGAGATGAATAAACGCCTGTCTCCTCCTTACAGCCTCCCCCACTGGCAAACCGAAGTGTGATTCTCAAAGTCAAATGCAGCTTGGGGAAACAGTGAGTTTATTGGGCTAATGGGCGAGAGGTTACTTGGGGGGGATGTGGGCAGCACCAAAGCAGCCATATTGCAGAAAGCTCTCACCCAGAGGACAGCTTCCCTAGAGTTGTGTAGTTAGCAGGCCTCCACTCAGTTAACCTTCCAGTCTGTGTACTCCTCCAGCACAACTGAGGCCAGAATAGCACGAAGACGACTGAGGGGCCCAGGAGGGAGTGGCTAGGCTCTCAGATGAGGATCCAGTGACCCATCCTGGCCCTTTCCAGGAGGGGGACACCAGCAGTTGACAGGTTCGATCTCTTGTAGTCACCCCTCTCTGCTGACGATGACGGTTGTTAAGCGCCCTGTGATAGGGCTGGAGACGGCTGGCTGTGTAAAACTGAGCTGTGCAGAATGAGAGCTGTAGGGGCATGGTGTACCCAGCTGCAGTGTGCTGGACATGAGATAGAGGCCTGAATGTGCTCGGTACAGAACGGGCCCTGTAGGGATGAGGGTTGAGCAGGCAGGGCCAGGTGCGTGAGTTCTGAGCTGCTTTGGGGACAGCTTCGTACCCCTACCCAATCCCACGGTCTCTGCCTGCTCTCTTCCAAAAGCTGGATTTGGGTACTACAGACCTGGACTCAAACATAGTTGGGGATATTTAACTAACCTCTAAATTATAATTGGTTCCAGTTTTGAAAACAAAAGCTGTATTTTTCTGGTTCCCCCCAAATTCCTCTTTCGAATGAGCGGATGGAGGAAGAAGGGTCTTTGTGGTGCCCGTGGGCAGCGTAAGGAATGGGGGGCCCCCAAGAGCTTCACCCTCTGCCTCCTCCTCCCTCCCTCTTGCCATCCTCCCCGCCCCCATCACAAGTCAGCCTTGGCCGTATTGTTCCACATGCTGGCTGCCAGGAAGCCTGTCTGCAGAAGCCCAGGAGGCCCCCGGAGCACAAAGCAGGCCTGTGGAGTTGGAGAGACAGGCCTTGGGCACAGCCCGCAGCAGAGGGACAACCTCAGCAGACGGGACATAGGCCCTGGGCAGCAGATTCTCTCCACGATCGTAGCTGCCATCAGTGGCCCAGTTGGCCCATGCCGCCTTTAGCATGCGTTTGACCAGCATCACCCAGCCTTTGGGATGTCACTGCGGTCCTGCAGGGGACGGTCAGCAGCCAGCACAGGTGGAGGTCAGAAAGCAGGGTCACTGTGAGAAGGACTTCGGCAATGGTAAAAAGTGTGACACCGAAGGACAAATGGCTGGAGTGACCATACCTGGTGCCTGCTGCCTCTCCCTCAGGAAGGACCCCAGAACTTCTGTCTTCTGTGCCACTTTGGTCAGTCCTATGAGGAAAGCGGGGGAGGAGAGCCAGATGATGTCCTGCCCTTTTGTAGAGCTTTGGGGTCAGTCAGAGGCTCCGATCCACCAGACCAGCCATGCACACTCGGTCTCCCCACCCAGAGTCATCGCCGTGTGGGGTCTGTTCTATGTGGGTGACTTGGCAGCACCTCCATCTACCCCAGTGTCTGCCGGTGACCTGTGTTTGCACGGCTGGCATTGGATAGGGAAAAGACAGGCAAAAACTTGTGCTCAGCCTGGGAGTTGGTGGCACGGTGACAACTGTCCCTCTCTTGTCTCCATTGTGGCCGGCCTTATGGAGCCATTGGAACCATGGACTTTTGTGACCCAAGGCCAGGCTTGTTCTAGGCGAATGAGCTTTTTCTCTGGGGCTCCCCTTGGCCTCGGTTTCCTCTCCCATGAAGGATGGGCTGATTCAGAGGGTCGGTCTCTGGGATGTTGGGGAGGCCAGTGGTCGGGACGGCAATGCCATCCAGCAGAACTTGGATGGCATATAGAGCTTCTAGGTAGAGGTGGGCCTGAGGCCTGGGAAGGTTTGGAATGGGACGGGGGTCAGGGTGAATTTTCAGAGCGTGAGGGGTAGGGGCAGTGGAGTTGTGAGGAGGACTGAGGGACTGGGGAGAGATTCTCCGGAGTCACGAGATGGGAAGCTGGTGTGTGGGTGGATGGGTGGGTGGAGGTCACTCCTCTGTGGTCTCTGTGGTAGCTAATGGGGTTCTGTCACTGTGCCAGGACTGAGAACTAGAGGGGCCGCGAGGCTGCCCTGGGGTAAGGAGACTTGATGCTTGGCTGGGAAGGTCTTGGGCGGCCATTGAGCCCTGGGCTGTGGGCTGTGGCTCAAGGGCGCCTGGTTCTAAACTGGGATAATTGATTAATAGAAGGAAAGCCACCCTGCCAGATGCCCTCAATGCCGCCACTGTCTCAGGGTGGGAGACTGACCCCTTACTTCAGGTCCAGAACCACCCAGGGCTGCTTTTGGCCACCAGCCTGAGTCAGAGGCCTGGGTGTGGCTGCCCTGGGACTCTGGCTGGTGGGGAGGGTGGGAAGGGAGTGACCTTGCTTCTCTGGACAGCTCCCTCCTTGTCCCTCCCTTTCTTACATGCAAGTGGCCTGCCCTGGCTGTCACTGAAGCTCTTTCCATTAAGCACCTGCCACGGGGTCATTGTACTGAGGCCAGTAACTACGGTGACCCGGTGACCCAGCGTGGGCTGTAATTCCAGGTTCTCTTTGCTGATCCTTACGGTTGTCTCTGGGCTCAGCCAAACTCTTGTTTGTAGTTAGAGCTAGCTCAGTGACGAGGACACCTAGGCGCACTCTTTGTATTTGTTCCTGGACCCTATCACCTGGGGACAACCCTAGAGAACCCTACACATTCTGAGAGGATCTAGCTCTCCAGCCTCCAGGGTATGTGGAGCCTTTTGTGTTCTGTGCCTGCTCCTCACTGAGGGCCAGGCCTCTCAGAGCAAAGATAACCAGAGACATTTTATCTCTGGCCAAGAGAGCTCTGTGATAGCTGCCTGAGAGGGACTGACACCCTCCCCTCTGAGCAACACTGGCAATGGGCTGTCTGGGAACCTCTGACAGGTGGTTCATGTCATTATAGAACCAGAGGAATGTGCTGGTTATCGCAGGAGGTTATGTGGCTCCCGATCCCTGGTGTTGGGGGTTCTGGGCCCAGATGTCTCTTGGCTTCACCCTTCATCAACCCACCCTCAGGTCCGGGCCATTGAGGGCTGTGGGTAAGAAAAGACATTCCATTCCTGAAGCCTACTGTGGTCTCCTCTCCCCGTGGGATGGCCCTCAGAACCCTTCTCTCTGCCCAGCCTCCAGCTGCCCTTCCCAGATAGACAGAATGGCCTCACCTCTGATTTTAATCTGCCTGCTGGCACTCCATGCCCCTCCCAAAGACCATGACTCCCTGAAATCCCTGAGGCCCCACTTTCTGCATTAGCCATTGCTGGTGGCCTGTGGTGGCCCTGCTGACTCGATAGGTCAAGACCGTCTCTGTCCCAGGTGGAGAAGAGAGAGGAGTGGGTGTCTTTGACTTGTCCCACTCTGGCCTTGCTTACGGGAACAGTGGTCTAGACAGATATGGCTGCTCCGGGCCCTCAGTTATGCTCGGCCCCACCACATCCTCTGCACAAACCCTACCTTTCCCAGTGTCAGCAGAGGACAGGTCATGTTTTCCCAGTGTTTCAGTAATAACCAGGCTTGCCCCCTCCCCTCTGTTCCTAACAAAGCATGCTTGTCTTTGTCTGGAGTGGCTGTCTCCCAGGGCTGGCTTTAGAGATGGGTGGTCTTCTAATGACATAATTACAACAGACACCGAGAGAGGCCGACTCCCAGACATGCTGCTTTCGAGCTGCCTGGTCTGGGCCTTGCCGGACTGGTGGTTGGCGTCTCATGCACGTGATTGACAGTGTCCAGGTGCGGTAACAGGAGGCTCCGTCTTTAAGGACATATGAGGCCGTTGGGTTTCAGTGCTGCCCCAGGTTCGAGTCTTCTGGTTTTTTTGGGCCGTCTCTCAGGACACTCCTATCAGACTGGACATGTGAAAAGCTCTCAGTGTTTTGAATCCTTTCATTTAGTCCTTTCCCTGCTTCAGTCACAGGACCCTGTCTGAGGCACCATGGAGACACTGTCTAGATGCAGGACCGAGTCCTGGCGTGCCTCCGTCCTGATCATACCATGTGTGCATGGGTGGCAGGCAGATACTGTGTCACACAAGGGGTGCCTATGTTGCTTGGGATCTATGATGGCTGGTATTCCATCCCCATGTCTGTCTGCAAGACTGGGGTCATGGAACCCAGATTGTGAGAGGACCCTGTGGCCAGGAGCTCTGTATGGTACAGATCCCTGGGAGGCTAAGGGACCATGCCTGTGCCTAGGCCACTGGTAAGTGGTTTCCTGGAAGCCATTGTGTCTGTGGAGCTTCTGCCCACCTGTCAAGCTGCAGAGCCAATTTAATACCTCCCACTGGTTGGGATAAGGGCTGGGGGCTTTTAAATTTTGAGCAGAAGAAAGGCTGGACTAAGTTGAAGGGTGGGGGAGGGGTGGTTGCCCAGGCACTAGATGGAGACACCTCTACCCTCTGTGGGTGGCCTCTTCTCTTTCCTGAGCCTCATGCCCTCACAGCTCTGCCTTTCTTCAGCTGGTAAAGGGATGGCGAGAGGCAAGCCTCCAAGAGCTTCTGGGAAGCTCACAGGACACAAGATCTGCCTCTGAGGTGGACATGGCCTGTGTGGGAAGCAACCCATCAGGAGGGACTGAAGGAGCCATATTACAGGCACCAGTGGCCACCTAGGTCAGGTTACAGGAGCAGCGGGGTCAGTCTGAAGAAGCCAGGCTAGGGCTGTGGTTGTAGCTTTCTCTCACTTCCTGGGTACTGATTAGGACGAACCTGGGGACAGCATCTTGGGATGTAGTGATGGCTTACACTGCAATCTGCATGCTCCCTCTGTGCTCCTACCTGGTGGGCTGCACTGCTGTTTCCAGGGCCTCTCCGTCTTCAAGCCAAACAGACATTGCTAGAAGGTCCCCATGAAACATAAATCTCACTGTTACTGGGAACACAAGTCCCCCCTGGAATGTGTGGTGCTCAACACAGAGGGCTGCCCTCCAGGCTGCTCAGCCTGCTGCTCAGACCTGAACACGATGTTCTCGTTACTCAGGGATTGTCAGGAAACAGTTATAGCAAGAGGAGCTGGCCCCATTTGCCCGTTTGTGTTGTGTATTCCTAAAGAGTAAGCAAGATAGATGCACCCTATGGCTGCCGCAGGAGGAAGCTGCATGCACTGACTCTTGAGCTTGCCTGATCAGAGAGACTCAGGACTCTCTCTGAGGCCACTCAGTAGTAAGCCTGGGGCCAACCCTGTCTGTTACACAGGAGACCTGTGAGTGGCTGTGGGCAGCAGCTTCCGTGAGCTGGGAGCTCCAGGCCTAGTCTGCTGATGTGGATCAAGCAAGGCAGAGAGGGCTTTGCACCCTGCACACTCAGCTGTGAGCCTAAGACCTGAGGAGAAAGCCTGTCTATTTCCCTGTGTGCTACAGGCCATTGGAGCAGACAGCTTAGACGTTCCTAGAGTGCTCCCGGCCTCAGCCTGCCTTCCTGGGCTGTGCGTGCAAGGCCTCCTCATCCACGGAGATCGAGTATGGGCTGGACAGTGGTCAGTTAACGTGGAGCCTGTTTGGATCTGCGGTGGGACAGAGCCAAGTAGGGCCTCTGAGGAGAAAGCCCTCGATCCCGTGGCTAGGAGCGGGTGGGCTTGAAAGGCAGCACTTATGTGGCTCGTTGAATTTGTGCCTCGTGTCCAGAATGCGGCAGACTGGTTCACCCTGCCTGGTGTGGCACGTGCAGGGAGCCGGCTTCATCCCCAGGCTCCAGGGGATGCACATGTGTGCAGTTGCCAGAGCCCTTGACTGCCACCGGGTACGGTGAACACCAGTGTCCCTATTGGTGTGGAGTCCCCAGGGGGTTCACCTGCTAAACCCCACCTCACATTTGGGAAGGTGGGACAGCTGTGCCTCAGTTTCCCCCCTGGGAAAGAGCTGTCCGGGAGTCAGTTGGACAGTAAGCAACAAGTCTAGTGTCTGACCACAGGGCGAGGGTGGGCGGCTTCAGAGGTCAACAGAGGAGCAGCCTGGGCTGCTTGCTGGGCACTGTGGACCCGTCTTGTCAGGTCCCTGTTATGTGGCTCTGAGGTCCCTTTCTGGATGCCTTGCCTGACCTGTGACACAGGGGCCACCAACCCCTAAGCTTAGCCTGTCAGCCCAGGTATCTCCATGTCTGCTACACCGGACCCCAGGATCAGCTGATCCCGTAGGCTGGTCCAGGGTAGCCAGTCCCAGGTGCTTTAAAGTGTTGGATGGACCTGGGGGGCTCACAACTGTGGGGTGTTCTTGGTGGGAAAGGATCACAGAGTCTCCACAGACAGCCAAGGGGCCTGGCCTGAGGTGGGGGTGTGTTTAAGATTCTTTCTAGAGGCAGGGGGTTCTGGCTTCTTCCAGCCGGAAGACACAGGTTTCCAAGAGCGTCCTGGAAGCTGGTTCCGTGCCTGCTCAAACAACAAAGGTTGACTTGCGTCTTGTACCCTCTCTACCTGGCCATGGCCACTCCCAGCCAGCACTGTCTGGAGAGGCAGACTCTGGGAAATCTGCTGATGGCTCATCTTCAGGATTCCCAGGGTCCGTGTATCCTGTTCCAGCAGGATAATTAACCAGGAATCTGCAGGTGGGGGAGCTGGCTGACAGCGGCTTCCCGAATCTGCTCTTGGGTCTTAGCCCTAGGCATTCCAGAGCAAGGCCCTGCCCTCTGTGCCCAGTGGTGCCAGGCCTGTACACCGTCATGAGGATCTGGGCCAACTGATAGCAGGACAGGTACCGTGGGAGGAGGAGTAGCCACTGAGGTGCTGATGGTTGCGTAAATGGTTAGCGTCCAATCAGGGCTGACCTCGAGGGAGCTGCTGGCTAGGTCATGCTCAGGCCAGCATCTCTCTGGAGCCAAGAGCAGTGGGGAGGTTGGTCCTCCATGGCAGGCTCGGGGGGCCCCTGAATCTGGGAGTGGAGGCCTCTATTGGCTGACTCTGATCTCAGAAGGGAGGCGCTGTCCTTAGATAAGCTTCTTGCACTGGGCGCTAGGTTTCAGTAATACCAGCCTCCAAGGCCAGGATGGAGTGAGGAGCGTGGTCTTGTTTCCTGAATGGACATGCCCACTCCCCCACCCCCCAGGGTCAGGGATCCTCCGCTCTCGTGAGGAACTGCAGCATGCTTGCTACACGGGAACCCCGAGGCGGAGAGGCCTGCAAGCCCACAGACATTCGGTTAACTGGACATTTCAGAAGACTTGTAGACAGTGGGTGCTGTTGGGTGCTGAACCCCAATGTGGAGAGAATCCAGGATGCATTTGGCAGCCCTGGGTCCAGCATCTTCCCTCAGCCCAGGCCCTCAGGTTCCTGGGTTCATTTCCTTAGCCCCTATCTTATACCTACTTGGCCTGCCTTTTCCTCTAGGCTCCCCTGGGAAGGCCTCGTTCACTCAGCAGTCTGTGTCCAACCCTCAAGGACTCTTCCAAACTGCTGCCGAGGAAAAGGGAAGGTGTGGTCTGGCTGCAGGCCAGTGAGGATGACATCATCTCCTTTCTACCCCGATGTGTTTGGAGACGCACCCCAGGACAGTCGCTTCCTCACAGGGAGAGGAAGTGGCTACATGTCCTAAGACACCTCCCTTTGTGTCTGGGCTGTGCCTTGGACTGACTGTGCACAGGGCAGGCAGGGTCCTTGTTGTTGACTGGGTCCTCTGGGCCAATCACCCACCCAGTAAAAGGGCCTGACACACATCAGTGGTCCATTGAGGCTGTCTGTCTGCTTTCATGGTGGACTCCTGTCTACTACTGGGTGCCCATCCCCCAGGCTCCATCCAGATTGCAATACCACTTTATTCTTCCTGGCGTTCCTTATTCCCTGATCGGCTGTGGGGCCTTGAGTCATCTCTCTTTCTCAGGGGCATCCCCATTCTTGAGAGCCTTCCTGTGTATGCCGTAGCCGGCTTGTCCACTCTAGTCCTCCGTGGCTGCATAGCTTCTGGGTGATGTCTAGGTCCCCCTTGGTGATGAGAAGCTATTGCAAGCAGGGTACGGTGAAGGCACACTGCTCCTCAGTTAGGAGGTGTAGCTGAGAGCGTACGGCACTAGGAACGGCTCTCCCTACCTACGTGGTACTCAGAACAATGTGATCCACGGGCACATAGGAAAGCCTCTCTGCAGCTCCTGCGGAGGAAGAGCCCCCACTGCCTCTCCATTGAACTCTGTGTGGGATCACACAGAGTTGTATAGGTGTTAAGTGACCCTGTAAAACAGGGTCAGCATGCCGGGGTCAGAGTGCCAGGGGTCAGAGTGCCAGGGGTCAGCGTGCCAGGCGTCCCGTGGATCCTGGGGCATTCGGGTTTTCTGTAAGATTCTCCCGTCCACTCTGTAAATGGAGATGATGTTTGTTATGTTCCAGCAATGACATAAACACAGCTCTTTAGAGGATGTCAGTGTCCATCACCTCGTGTCTGGGAATGTGTGCAGGGCTGAGCTGGTGGCCTGCTTCCCCTTGGCTGAGTTGCAGGGCTGGTGTGGACAGTGGTCAGGGCTTGGACAAACGTCTCCACCCTGTCTATAACCCCCTGTATTCTGTCTCCCGGTACTGCACGCTCATCTGAGTCATTTGGATTCTGTGTGTGGAGAAAGCTTGGCTGCAGGCTTTTCTGGAGCCTGTGGTAGGAACATCCCTCACCTCCTGGCCTTGCCAACTCAGGATCTCCCCATCAGACCTTCATTCAGATCAGGGCCTGTCACCATGAAAGCAGATCAGTGCTGAGGATTGGAACCTGGCCCTGACCAGCTGCTATTTCCTGTGAGCTTCCGGGTCTGTAAGCCAGAGCTGGAGGAATACAGGATGCAGGGTGAGACCTAGAATTTGCTGGGTGGGGGTGAGGGAGAGGTCTGGGAAGACATACCTTAACTACATCCCCTATGAGCCCACGGCTAATGGGCATGATCGTGGTGGCATGTGGCTGTGTGTGGTGACACCCAGAAATGAGGAGGGGTGTGTTCTATGGAGTGGGAATACCTGTTTTTGTACTTGTGGCCATACAGGGAGAGACCAAGGGATTTTTTTTTTCAATCACTGTGTCCAGTGGGCAGCCTCTCAAAGGACCTTGGTTCGTGTAGCCCCCATGGCCTGGATGCTCAGATAGCCTCATGGTGACCGGGGACTGCACTGGACAGGACTTGGTGCCTGTGGTTGTCCTGGTTGATGCCTTCTCTGCCTCTGGAGGAAGAGTCTAGAACTTCCAAAGTAAGCCTGCTCTCCTTAGGGATGCTGGCCCCTAGTCCCCTGTCGCAAGAGCTGACGCACCCGGCTTCTCATCTCTTCAAGACCTTTCTCTAAGTGGCAGGAAGACTTGAGAGAGGAGCCTTTAGCCAAGCTGGGTCCAGTGCTGGACAGATTTAGAGGTTCACAGATCCTCTTCTGAAGTATCTCGGGGTCCCCCTGGCTTTGGTGCCTTTTATTCAGGGTGGTGTGCTGGTGCCCCCTGGTGGCTATGAGAGGCCAATGCAGGCTCATGGCTGCCTAGGATTTAGGGTCATGAGAGCAGTCGTGATCAGGACAAAGAGTCTGTGCCTAACATGGTGGGGAGGGGGCTGGTCACAGGTCTGTCAGGCGTAGGGTACAGTAAGGTACAAAGTCCTGTTTTGGGGGTTCCCTTTGGTTTTGGGGGCCTGAGGGTGGGGAAGCAGAAGGTCCAAGGAGAAGCAGTAGAGTTACCTGGGGAAATGGTAGCTAGGGTTGAGGCTGATGCTAGATTTGTCTATGGTGACAGTAGTCCAGGACACAGAAATAAAACCTAGTGTGATGGGGGCAGGGAAAGTAAGTCCCCATTGGTGATGAGCCCAGGGTGTAGGGAGGGGCAGTGAGGGCAGTGGTGTGGGTGTGGAGGTTTTCGGAAGCTTTCTTGAACTGGGGAGGGTTTGGGAAGGAACAAGCTAGCTGGGGGATGTGTGAACAAGTGAGGCAGGGAATTGCCCCGAGGAAGAGGACTCAAGCCATCAGGGTACAAGGCTCAGCAGAATGGGCAGGGCCATGGCCCTCCCTTCCCACAGGCAGTGCAGCCTGAGTCTGCTCTGCTCAAACCATGTCTCCAGGTAGCCTCATGAAGAACGGACAGCCCTCACTCCCCAACCTCTCTACCTCTTAGTTCCTTTTCCCTCCTCTTTTTTTTGTGTGTGTGTGTACATGTATGTATGTATCTGGGTATGTATCTGCATGCATGTGTGTGTATGTTTGTTTGTGTGCATGTGTGTCTATGCGTGTGCATCTGTGTGTGTCTGTGTGTGTGCAAGCATGTACATGTATAGGTACATGTGTGTATGTGTATGTATCTGCATGTATATGCGTGTGTGCATCTGTATGCATGCATGTGCATGTGTGTTTCTGTGTGTGTATCTGCGTGTATGTATCTGTGTGTGTCTGAGTGTGTATATATGTACCTGCGTGTGTGCCTATCTCTCTGTGTGTATCTGCATGTGTATGCATGTGTGCATCTGCATGTTTGCCCGTGTGTGCACGTGTGTACATGTGTGTATGTACCTGTGTGTTTGTATCTCTTTGTGTATCTGCATATATGTGCATGTGTGCATCTGTGTGCATGCATGTGCGTATGTGTCTGTGTGTGGAGGGGGGTTGTAGGTTATGTTCCTGCAGGTTCGAAGATGACTCCGTAAGCCTTGCTCTATCACCCTCCACTTACTCATTAAGGCAGGGTCACTCACCAGTACGGCTTCTAGGATATCCCCAGTCTCTGTCTTCTGATGGGCTGACACGACCACTGGGGATTTGAGCTTCAGCCCTTATGCTTGCATAGCGAACATGTCGCTCACTGGC
Organism: Rattus rattus; assembly: GCF_011064425.1. Classification (NCBI taxonomy): domain Eukaryota; kingdom Metazoa; phylum Chordata; class Mammalia; order Rodentia; family Muridae; genus Rattus; species Rattus rattus. The sequence continues at coordinate 6,510,485 of NC_046154.1, read as the reverse complement.
TTGACTCTTAGTTCCAATTCACCTGTAGTGTGTTTTTTTTTTCTTTTTTTAGAACTTATGCCCAAATCATATCCTATATAGACTAAAATCCAGGTCCAGCCTCCCTGCCTTCAACAAGCATTCTCTTAACAAGTGTTTGTTGGCCTTTATGTGCACCCGGCACGTCAGAGGGATGGCTCTACTACAGGTGTGAGATGTGACCTGTCCACGGGGACCTGTATCCTGCAGGAGGGCAGATGGGACAGGCCAATCACAGAGACACTCAGCCAGCCTGGGGCCAATACTGACTATGCTATCGGGGTTAGTCAGCAGTCAGGGAGACCAAGAAAGGTGTGTGGGCACCAGATGAGGGTGGCTTCCCCATTAGGTGTGGGTGGCCTCTCTGGAGAGGCCTTCAGCCAAGTCCTGGGCTCCTGGGTATAGAGAGTGCCCTTCTCTGGAGCAAGTGCATGGAGGAGCTGCTGATCTGGCCATGTGTGCTGGACAGGGCAAGTCTGGCCAGAGGATAGCATGTGTGCAGCCCTCCCTCATAAACCGGGGGAGTGTAAGTGGCCAGCTGGCCAGCTCTGACTAAGTCTGACACCCAGGGTAGGTTCCCAGCCAGGCCCAGCCCCATCCCTGGCAGGGTTCTGAGCTCTACTGGAGGGGGCCAAAGGAGAATGAAGAGCTCCCCAGACCCTCCAGTTCTTGGCCCAGAAACTAAGCTGGTCATAGTTGGTCACCAGACTGGGGGGGGGGGGACATGGGTTGAAGATCTTCCAAACCTGCAGAGTGACAATGGGAGACCGGGACAGACAGTGAGGTAGAGGCAGAGGCACGTGTAGGAAACGGGCTCCCATCATGCCTGGCTGCCCCCCAGGGGTGCTGCTAGCTTGGTGTTGATCTCCCTGTTACAGTCCGCCCTCCTGGCAGAGAAATGAAAAATCCGGAGTCACGGTCACGGCGGGGAGTGAAGACCTGGACGTTTGGGGGATCTGAGGAATGTTCTTGGCTTCTTCTGAGCCTTTTACATCTTGTCTTGTTTTCTGGGAAACAAATGGAAAAGAAAGAAAAAAAATTCAAGCCCATTCTTACACTTTTGGATGCTGGTTATGTAAACAGGGAACCTGACAGTTTGGGGGAGAGTGCGGGGCGGGAAGGCCTCCCGAGGAGCCTGTGCTCTCCCCTGGTTTTGGTCATGGTTCCACAGCTGCAGGGGTCTGGAAGTGGAGGTTCTTTCCCTGGGCACCCAGGGGCATTATCTATTCCATGCAGAATCTAGATGCACCCTACCTAGCCTCCTGGGGCCCAGCCTCACCTTCTGTGAGGTGGCTGCACGGTCAGGACGATTCCTAACGCCTCTGCCAAGTGCCTGGATGGCTGAGTCCTGGGCTGAGGGAAGGAGGAAGCAGGAGTCTTTCTGGCCCTGTCTGGAGGCTCTCCCTCCTGAGCTGTCTCAGGACTATGGGAGACTTTGGGTCCTGTCCCATCCTGTCACCAATGTGTCTGACTTTCCATGACGTCTCCCCTCATTCTTCTTGGGCCTCAGCTCCTGGCTGAGGGGAAACCCTGAGTTGCTCCTCAGTCTTCAGGCTCCATTAGAGGGCAATGTGGTCCTCCCTCTGCTGCCCTCCATGTTGAGCTGGAGGTTGGAAGCACCTTCCGTGACCCATGGCCAGAGCCAGTGGTGCTCTCCACTGCACACAGCCTTACCGTTCCCTGTGAGGTTTGTCTCTCTTGCTGGACAAGGCCTTCCCTTCTAGCAGCCTCTGAGGAATGTCACCCAGAGCCACCTTTATGCCTGGAACTTCGGGGCTGGGTTTTTGCCCTGCCTTCCAGAGACCCTGGAACTGTGACCAGGCGTGGGCCTGAGGGCACTGGGGCTCGGGAGAGAAACCAGCTGTCGGGGAGCCTCCCTGTCTCAAGCAGAGCTGTTGCCTAGCTGCTCCTGTGGCTGCCACAGTGGGAGGCCTGTGGCTTTTCCAAAGAGATTACCCAATGATCTTGGATGTTCGGGCAGGTGAGCCGGGCCTTTCTGGCTATTTCTGGGCCACTATGTCTTGTCTCCAAGTTGTCCTAGAGGTCATGCATGGGGTGTGTTTGTCTGTATGTGTTGTATGTGTCTGATTTGTATGTGTGTGTGGCATGTGTGTGGTATGTTAGTGTGTATGGTGTGTAGCATGGTGTGTGCATGCATGAGGTAGGTAGGTACATGTATATGTGTGTGTGTGTCTGTGTGTGTATCTGTGTGAGTGTGCGTGTATGTGTGTGTTTGTATGTGTATGTGTGTCTGTGTGTGTATGTGTATGTATGTGTATGTGTGTGTGTGTGTGTGTGTGTGTGTGTGTGTGTGTGTGTATCTGTGTGTGTGTATAGGGGTGTGTGTGTGTTTTATGTGTGTGTGTCGTGTGTGTGTGTGTGTGTGTGTGTGTGTGTGTGTGTGTGTGTGTGCGTATGTGTGTGTATGTGTGGTGTGTGTATGTGTGTGTCTGTGTGTGTGTGTGTGTGTGTGTGTGTGTGTGTGTGGTGTGTGTGTGTGTGTGTGTGTGTGTGTGTGTGTGTGTGTGTGTGTGTGTGTGTGTGTGTGTATATGTGTGTGTGTGTGTGTGTGTGTGTGTGTGTGTGTGTGTGTGTGTGAGTGAGTGTGTGTGTATGTGTGTGTGTGTGTGTGTGTATGAGTGTGTGTGTGTGTGAGTGTGTGTGAGTGTGTATGTGTGTATGTGTGTGTGTGTCTGTATGTGTATCTGTGTGAGTGTGTGTGTGTGTGTGTGTGTGTGTTGGCTCCCAGCCTTCTTTCCATCCCCAGCTTCCTGTTGGAAAGTATCATTAAACCCCTGGCTCATCAACTGTGCATGGTTCACTGAAGTGAACTGAACTGGCTACATACTTGTGCTAATGACTTCTGACATTCTGGAAGGGGGAGAAGTTAAAGCAGCCAGAGCTTGGGCAGGTGATGACCTGAGTTTCATCCCCGGGAGGGAGCCACGTGGTGGAAGGAGAGACTTGAGTCCTGCAAGCTGTCCTCTGACTCCCACCTGAGCACTGTGGCCTGAGTGTTCACACACAGACACGCACATAAAATAAACAAACAGAATTGTAATGTGAGAAGATTTCTGGGGACCAGGAAGAGAGGGCTTGGAGACAGGAGATGTGGAGGGCGCTGACAATAAGCTGTTGTCACCTCAGCGGAGGACCTGTGTCTCTTCCTGTTCAACGCCCTGGAATGTGGGGCACCCGGTGTGAGTCCCGATGTGACCATGAGCTTGGGGTGACGGTGGTATGCTGCCCTCTGCACAGACGCACCCCGACGTGACGTTAATAAGGAAGGAATAGAGCTGGAGAGACGGCTCAGCGGCTGACAGCACGGCTGCTCTTCCAGAGGAGCCAGCTTTAAGTCTCAGTATCCACGTGGTAACTCCAGCCCCAGAGTATCCAGCATCCTCCTCTGGCCTCTCTGGGCACCAGGCACACATGTGTTGCACAGATATGCCTGCAGCCCGCTACCCATAAATATAGAGTAATAATAGTAATTCTCAAAACTGAGAAGGGAATCACGGGGAGCTGGGTAAGGAGACATAAAAGGATCTTGCCCTTCCTAAAGTTTTCTGCAAACCCCAAACTGTCCCAACAAAAGAAAAAAAGATGAAAAAGAAAGAGAAAGGAAACAGGACCATCCCGTGGACGAGAGGGTTCACGCTTGTCGACATGTCCCTAGACCCAAAAACAGAAGGAGAGCACAGATCCCTAAGACTTTCCTGGGACTTCCACACGCATGCTGTGGCATTCACTCGTGTATGTGTGGGTGTGTGCACGTGTGCATGCACACACACACATATACACACACACATACCACAGTCATTGCCTTTCCCTGAGGCTGGACCTACAAATGGCTGTGATCTCCTCGCTGTCGGTGCTAGGAATTGAACTCAGGTCCTCTGAGAAAAGTGCCCCACCCCCACCCCTGTAAAAGGCCCTTTTGTGCTTTTCCACTTGTTGTTTAGGGTGCTGCTTATTGCTTGTGTTCTCTGAGGATGGACTAGACCGCTTCGGTCTCTGACTGTCTCCACCCTTCCACAAGCTGTTTGGTGTGCAGCCGTGGGCATCCCACATGCCTGCGTGTTTATAAAGAAGGGTCCCATACACTGAGGTGCCAGCTCACTGTATCTGAGCAGACTGTGGCGGTGGGGTGAGACTGATCATCTGCTGCAGAGCCACCCAGGGTGAGGAGGGTTCATTAGTGGCTTCTCTACGCTCTGAAGCTTATTTTAGGATGGACTGGATGCCCCTGTCTTGTGCACACATGCTGTTAGCATCCAATGCTTTCCTTCTGGGGTCTCAAGCATCACCATGCAGTGAGATGAGTTACCACCTCCATGTGCAGGAGGGATGGTGAAGGGGGCCTCTTCTGAGGTATTTGGAAAGCGGTATCTCCTGCACAGGCTCAGGTGAAAGGCCGGAAGCTGAGCAGGGTGGCATTGCTACCAGGTGGCATTGTGAAGCTAGAGAGCTGGGTTGCTATCCAGTGAGGCCACACACACACACACACACGCACACAAACACACACGCATGCACACAAATGCACATGCACATGTGCACACACATACACAGACACAAACACACATGCACACACACAAACACACACGAACACATGCACATACACACAAACACATGCACACACACAAACACACACAGACACATTCACACACACTCACACATGCATACACACATAAACACGCACATGCACACAAATGCACATGCACATGTGCACACACACAAACACAGACACAAACACAAACACACATGCACACACACACGAACATGCACACAAACACACACACATGTACACAAATGCACATGCACATGTGCACACACACAGACACAAACACACATGCACCCACACAAACACACGAACACATGCACATACACACAAACACATGCACACACACAAACACACACGGACACATTCACACACACTCACACATGCGTGCACCCACACAAACACACATGCACACAAACACGCACATGCACACACACACAACACAAACACACATGCACACAAACATGCACATGCACACACACATGCACACAAATGCACATGCACATGTGCGCACACACACACACACACACACACACACACGCACACACTTTTCCCACAATACCTCAGGACTAAAGCAGAGGATCTCAGCAAATATAGGCCTTGGACCCACCTATTAAAACCAGCACTTAGGGAAGAAACCCAGTCACACGGTAGAAGCACTCTTCCCACACAGAAGGGATCTTTGCCGTGTCTTCCAACGGTACACTTGGCTTTCTGAGAGAGTGGGAAGCATTCACTTATGTGCATCCTTATACAAACGCAGGCACTGGATCACCCTGGAGCAGCTGCCCTGTGCTTGGGACAGCTGCCTGAACTGGCTTCTTCTGAACCACTCCTGCTCCAAGGATGCTCCTTCCAAAAGACATCCCCGATAGGCCCCTCTAGGCTCTTCCCTTTGGCTGCACTGCCCGAGTGCCTTCTTGCCATCCCATGATTCTTTGCTTAACTCACCTCGCTCTCCTGACACCAGGCATCTGGACAGAGTGAATGACAGGGACTGGACGGCCTCTCCTCCCACTAGTTTGTGTTAAGGTGGGGCGGGGTCCACTGGGAATCAGTCTGGAATGTTATAGCTGTCCCAGGCTGGCAGGACTCCTGAAAAGCGATAACTACCCTGGAAGGTAAGCAGATGGTGGAAACCAGGCTTGCTACAACAGCGGCTCTGCTGGGCACTGTTCCCTCTCCTGGTCTGAGAGCCAAGGGCAAGCTCCAGCCCGGAGCAGAGGCTCCTCCAGTTCTGGCTCCGTTCTTCTGTTTTAAAGGCAATCCACACCTACTGACAACATTAGCTTTTCTGTTACCGTTCAGACTGGCACAAGTGGAGTGGGTGGGGGTGGGCGGGGTCGGAGGTTCTACAGCACAAGTTCCCTCACTGAATCTGAGGGCTGGCCTGGAGGCCTTGGGGAAGTCACACCCTGGCCTTGTGTAGCTTCCCGGGGTCTCCTATACATGGGTATTCAGTCCCTTTATCTGTCCCCAGACTCAGGGTGCCATGCCTGGCTCTAACCCCATTGCCTGCCTCCTGTCCCACTCACAGGACGTCTCACGACTTGGAGGGTAGGCTGTTTAACTTCACTCGGCCCTGCCGAGATGATGCACCATCGTGTTTATAGGCCTCAGGGATGGGAGGCGACCGTCTCAGGCAGGGGCCAGCCAGCACTGCAGTAACCAACACTGGAAAACACAAGGAGAGCAGTTGTGTGTGATGCTCTGTCTGTATGCCGAGCTCAGGTCATTTAGATTTTTGGAGCCCTGCACATAACCTATCTGCCTTGCTGCAGTTTGACTGGTGCCTCCCTGCCTCCAGAACCATTGTGTGTGGTACCCCACCCAAGTACCCAAGCAGGATGAAGGCTGGCCCCTCAGGCCCTTGCTACACGGTGTTTCTTGCTGGACCCACAGGCTGTTCCAGGACTTAAGAGCTGCCCCCTTCCTGGACTTTTACTGTTGGAACGGCAGGCAGGAAGCTAGTGTGAGACTGCATGGGTAGGTGGAGGGTGGGATGGGGTGCAGGCCGCCTCTGGGAGGGGTAACAGAATGCTGAGTCCTACCCTATGAAGTCTTGGATGTAGCAGTTACTGTCTGTGCTTCATAAAAACCAAAGTGGTACTTCCTGCCTCCGGGGAGCTCATGGGGTCAAGGTTATGGGTCTCACATAAGGCTCTGGTTATATGGGACAGGCCACTCTAACCTCCTCTCCGTCAGAATTGGAAGGGCAGAGCACAGGCTGTCAGCCTGCACATACAGCCAAAATCTCTGTCTCTCAGTGACTTGTAACAGGCTGGGCCTGGCTGGACTTGGAGATCAGCCTCAGCTGGTTAAGACTTTGGTCTATGTGGTTCTAGGATTTCGGGTCAGTCCTAGAGGGCTAGCCAACTGCAGATCTGGAGTGGATGGGCCAGGCTCTTCCCCAGGTGGTGATGGGAACATTTTAGGCAGGTTTCCTGTGAGCAGCGTGTACCCACACTTGGTGACTACTGTCTCCTTGACAGAGGTACAGGGAGGCTTGTCCTATTCCCCGTCACTCCACCTAGCAGACACTTCCTTGAGAGTCACGCTGCATAACCTTGAGTGCAGCCCCAGGGGGAACAGAGGCACAAGCTAAGACATGTGTCTGGCCTGAGAGCCAGGGTGTTGAGAGGGTTCTAGGCAGCCCTGTGAGGGCCCCACCTTTTCCTAAGAGACTCAGCTGCTGGGACCTACCACAGTTCCTAGGTCCCCTTGCAACCAGGTATGATGATCTGAGTCTTGTTTCTGGTTATCTTGGGCCTGGGTAGGACCATGGGGCTGTCTGTGGTGGCTCCTGATTTTGGTCTGTATAGGTTTACTCTAGTGGTCTGACTATGTCTTCTTGTTCTGTGTTCCTGTATTTTAAGACGAAATAATGAGTGAAGGATCATGAAGATTTGAGGACCACCATAGTCCCCCTGGAGCTCAAGCCTGTTCAGAACTCTTGCCCAGGGAACCCCAGTTTCTCAGTAACTGATGAAACACCATCCTTGGCGTGAAGTGTTCAAGGTTCAAAAGAGCACTTGGGCCTGGTGTATGTAGGTGTTATGGTGTCCAGGACCCTGCGACAACGTTCATGTGGGTACAAGCAGATGGCCTTGACTCCAGGGGACCTACAGGTCCTGAAAGCAGCTTGGGGAACAAGTTGAGAGGTAGCTTGGTGGCTGGCCAAATGGGTAGGTGGCTGGTAGTGACAATTCTGGAATTTTGGTTTATAAAAGCACAGACACAGTATAAGTATGTGTTTTTGTTTTAACCGCAAGTGTGGGGATATGGGGCCGCTTCAGACTGTCCACAGCAGCTGACCATGATTTACCTCATGCTCTAGCAGGGGCGTGATTTTGCCAGATGCAGATGGTTTCTGCGACCGTGTGACCTTTGGAATTCTGGGAACTTTTCTAAGGGTGTTTAAAGGCTAGGGTCCCAAGACGCTATGGGTTGTTGGTAGTTATTGGTCGCTGTTTGTTAAGTAGTCATACAGAAAGAAGAATCAAGAAGAAATTGGATATACTGACGTGGAAGATCAATCCTGCCCCAAGGAACTCAACACCTCTAATCAACAGGAAGCAGTATAACAGTAATGTTGCCCCTTTCCGACCCTTGACTTTATTCAGGGATCTCTTTTCTCTTTTTCTCTCTTATCCAGTGTTGGGGGTTGAAAGAGAAAGACACACAAAGTAGCAGAAGACAGCTACAGGTCATGTCTTGAGTGATCCTAGTTGAATGAACGTCCCATTGCTGTGCCTTGGCTATAGGTTTGAGAATGGCCCTAGGTCCCTCCTGCTTTTGAAGGAGTTTATAGGAAAGGCTTAGCAGAGTTTGGGGGTCTGCCCATCCAATCTGTGCTCTGAGGAAGCACAAACAAACCAAGGGGTATGGAACCGCAGTCCCCAAGCCAGTACCTACTTACTATTCTTAGCTGATATTGGAGCCCTGGCTTTAGGACAGAGGTTTGGAAGATGTAATCAATTTCGATCTTGAGAGGGAGAAACTGGCCAGGATTCCCCAAGGGACCTGTGTGCCGTTACAAGGGTGCTCAATGGAGGAATGGAGATTAGGCACGGAGAGGAAGTTGTGTGGCCTGGGAGGCAGAGGCTGGGAAGATGTGGTGGGAACAGGAGCTGGGAAAAACCTGCCTGAGATCTAGAGGAAGCATGGCACTAACCTATGCCCTGATTTGGCTGAGTGTTGGAATGTTGGCTCCTTGACTGTTAGAGGCGAGAGAGAACAGAATCACGGTTTACTCTACATGCTTAGGAGTATTTTGAATCGAATTTTAAATTTTATTTACATGAGTGTTTTACATGCATGCATGTATGTGCCCCGTGTCTGTGGAGGGCAGAAGAGGGTATTGTGTTCACTGGAACTGGAGTTACAGGGACCACATCGGTGCTGAGAGCCAACCTGGGTCCTCGGCGAGAGCAGTCAGTGCTCTTAACCTCTAAGCCACTTCAAGAGCACTTTGTGACAGCAGCAATGGAACCTGTGTCTCCAATTCCAGGGTACCTTGAAGTCCCCACCTGACCCAGTGTGGATCACTACTAACCTCTGGCCCAGACTGCCTCAGCCTCTGCCTGCTGACATGAATTTGCCATGCACATCCCTTCCAATCTGGCTGGACTAACTCCCCAGACCCTACCTCATTGTCTGATGTCTGATCTTCCGCAGAGGGCCACCCCTGAGAGCCGCCCTCTCTTGTCACCAGCTGCTAACTACCCAGTCACTGTCATTTCCTGCATCCCTGAGGCTGACACAGATTCCCCCACTGTCTTCCTAAAAAGATCCGTTTCTCGGTCCCTGAGGCCAGACACCTGCTGTGGCGTTTGGCAGGGTACACAGGAAAGGAGGCACGGTGGCTTCCTGGCCATGGGGAGTGGAGGGGGACACACGGGTGCTCAGCCCCACCCTGAATAACACCTCTGAGCTTGTTCAGCCTGGAGTGTTGAGCGGGCATGTTGGCCCTGCAGAGCAAGCTTACACAGAGGTTCCCAATTGTCCCGCTGCCCCGAGGGAAGGGGGGCCCATCCAGGCTCAGAGGCGGAACATTCCTAAGGAGGAACATTCCTAAGGAGGTGGGAAAGAGGCCCAGCTAATGCATCCTCCTCAGATCAGAGCCTCCTGGAGTGTTGTTGGCGGAGGAGGGGGTGTCCCCGAGATTGTTTCTCAGTTGGCACAGCAGAGAGCCCGCCCACCCCCTCCTAAGGGAGGTGCTTTTCCAGGCCTCCCAGGCCTAGGGTTCTTTCTGAAGTCCCTTGTACCTGCAGCCCCTCGCCTTTCCCCTGGGAGCTCTGGGTAGCTGACTCTGGTCCAGCTGGCCTGCATCAGCTCTTGGCTAAGACTCAGGGAGCAGCCCCGGCCTGTCTGGGTGACACCTGGCTATAGGAAGAGGGGATTATTGGCCTCATGAACAGGCGGGGCCTCATAAATCCTGGCTCCTGACAAGCAGCCTGAGGCTTGAGGTGGGCAGAAGGGATCGGGTATTATCATTGTCCCCACAGGCCCCCAAGTTGAGGCCCTGGCTGTCTTCCCCCTATCCAGTGGGTGTGGGCAGCCCCTTCGAGTGCCCCAGAACATGTTCTGTATAGCAAGGCCTCCTGATCTGGGAAGCAATTCTTCACAAGCCAGTGTGTGTGTGTGTGTGTGTGTGTGTGTGTGTGTGTGTGTGTGTGTGTGTGTGTGTATGTTGGAGGGGGCATCCTTTGGCTGAGCCCTCCCCTTTCTGTTCCTCCTTAAGATTTCTAGAATGGGTGTATTGATATGCCATAGCTATGAGGTCATCAGGCTATCTACAGTGGACTGGAGTGAGAGTAGCAAGGGAAGGCTATGCCTAGGCAGAAGGTCCTATGGGCTATGAGTCTCTTGATCAAGGTGTGTGTGTGTGTGTTCGTGTGTGTGTGTGTGTGTGTGTGTGTGTGTGTGTGTGTGTGTGTGTTAACCCTAGTCTTAAGGCCCTGAGAGTCCAGCAGGGTGCATGTTGGCCCTCCTGTGTACCTTTGGAAGAGACTGTATTCTCTAGTCCAGCATGCCAGCTAGGTGGGCCTTGCTGCCAGTCCTCAGGGCTGTCTGGACACCCGTCCTTGGACCAAGCCTGAGTTGTGAGGAGGGTTTGGGCTCCATCCACTGTCTGGGCTTAAAGGGGAGCAGCTCTACTGGTGGAGGCTGTTGAATGCTGCCTGGCTTGGGGTGCAAAGTAACTGTGGGGTTCCTGGGGGGCAGGGCTAGACGGATGAGGCTGCTCTCCCCGACTGAGGCTCTCCTGTTTTTCCAGGAGTCTCTCAGGTCACCTTTTCAGGTTCCCCTGCTCCATCTGGGTGCTATTCTAGACGGTGGTCACATTGTCCCCCAGGCATCAGGCCCAGCCCCAGGTACTTTTATGCTATGTTTTCCCATAGGCCTCTGGGTCCTGGTCACTAGTTATCTGCTTAGAGCCTGAAGTCTGGAGAAGACAGCTGCTTGGGGCAGAGGGAGGGACAGATGAAGCCACGGTCATCGACACCTTTGTGACCAGGCTTGGGTTTGTGGGGTGAGGTGCTACGGAGGCCGTGTCCCCACTGGTAAAGTGGAGTGTGTAGGACCGAGCCACGGTACTACAGTGCAGAGGACGTTTCCTGGGTTGTAACCTTGTGGTGATGTCCACCTTTGAGTCTGGCACAGACCGGTTGCATGTTGCTTGCCCCAGCTCTTAGCTCTTGGAACTTACATCTGTTGTGGGAAGGGAGGATAAACCTTATAAGACGCAGTTTCCCAGATAGTGACTCTGGGCAGGGACCGTCTCCACACGGCTGCTTCTCCTGTGGTGGTGGTGGTGGTGGGACACCTCCCCTTCTTCCAAGTTTCTAGCCTCTGCCCTCAACCAATTCTCCCTAGCTGTTCTTGGTCTTCTTACAGGACACTGTGTGAACGTTGTCTTGATCCTGTGTGGCCGTGGAATGTGTGAGGAGGGAGAAGCAGCAGTCTCGGGTCCTCCGTGTGCTGTTTGCTGAAGACCCTTTGGGGCTAGCATGACAGGTTGAAAGCTAACCTTGACAGAGGAAAGGGGAGCCGGGCATGGGGGCATATATTCCCAGGGAAGGATTCCAAGCTGGCTTGCCAGAGCCCCATCTATTACACAGCTGCTGTTGGGGCCTGAGGGGTGGGTAGAGATGTCCGCCTCAGGGACTCTGTTCATACTTTTCTTAGTGTTTTTTTGGTAGAACAACTTCTCCAGGGGGAGAGGAGTTCCCCCACATCACACCTCCTGCTAGCCCCCTGTCTCTCCCAACCACCATCTTAGATGATTAATGATGGCCTAGTGCGCCAAGCATGCAGTCCGTCCCCTGGGGTCTGCACTGGCCTTGGCTGTTTGTCTGTGCTCCGTGCTTATTAGAAACGTGCTCTCTTCTCTGCCACGGGCCCCTGTAGAAGTTCCATGGCGTCTCGCCATCTTTGGGGGTTGTGCCCAGGTTCGGCAGGACTGAGTCTGTCAGGCACCTGCCACAGCCTTGGCTCTGCTTGGTGGGACTGCTGTGTGAGAGAGTCCTGCACATGCACATCCGTGCCGCTCCTGAGGTCTGGATGGACCCTCAGATCCTGGTCCTGGCAGCCAATCTCAGAACCTCACCGCCATACCCTGGAGCATCATATGTTGACGGATGGGCAGGTGAGGGTGTGCCAGCCTCTTCAGGGCGAGCACTGAGATGCTGAGGTGTCCACGTGGCTTGCTACTCATTCATGGAGTCTCCACAGTGAGGTCCGAGCTGCAGAGGGGTCCAAGCCCCACCTTTCCCTTTGTATGAGAATCCAAAAAGCAATGGAGGTACCCGGTATGAGGATCATTTTTTCTTCTGTTTAAGCTGAGGCGACCTTCACATTATGAAAATCACCGTCTACCACCATGAAGGTCAAGCGGTGCCATGCGGTTTCAGCGGGTACAAGATCTACCCGGGACGGGCAGCACTATGTCAGGACCTACGGAAGGGTTTTTAGTTTCCTAATGCAGAATGTGAGTCCCCATTCCTTTCCCAGAGGGATCCCCGCCAGAGTGAGTGACTGGATTGTCCTGCATAGAAAGTACAGTGGGAAGAAGGTCCAGAGAAAAGAACCCACCGTGCAGTCGAATTCCAGCGAGCCATCACTGGGCAGATATAATGGCCAAGAGGACTCAGAAACCAGGAGTCAGGAAAGCTCACTGAGAGCAGGCTATCAGGGCTGCCAAGGAAGCAAAAAAAAGGCTAAGCAGATATCAAAGAAGACAGCCATGTTGGCTGCCAAGGCCCCCACAAAGGCAGCCCCTAAACAAAAGACCGTGAAGCCTGTGAAAGTCTCTGCTCCCTGAGTTGGTGGGAAACGCTAATTTGGTAGAGCAGATCTGTCTCTAAATCTTACAAAAAAAAAAAAAAAAAAAAAAAATCACCCGTCTGGGTTTAGGCTTCAGTGGCACCTGGTGTATTCCTCCAGCTGTGACACCACCGCCCCCTTGTTTTTGTCCCCAGCTCCCTCCTGCCATCTCTTTTCTGCAGCGTGACTGTCTCATGCTACTAGAGTGGCACGGTGTGTAGCCCCTGGGGCGGGCTTCTCAGGAATCCTTAGGTTGCTGCTCCAAGGACAGATTGACATGGGGACAGCCGGACAGCTAGGCATTGCAAAGAGGAGTGTGAAGATCTCCCCTGGGGGTGTTCTGGTGACCCATTGCAGGGTCATCCTAGTAAGCCATGGGGTGTCCTAGTGAACCGTGGAGGTGTCTTAGTGAGTCATCAGTGGTAGGGGAACATCCTCGTGAACTCAAGGATGCCAAGGCCCTGGGGGATTTTTTTTTTAAAAGATGCACAGCGGTTGCATATATTGTCTTGAAATGACGATCTTTAGCCCCCCAAGATCAACATAGGGGTGATGCCAGCCCAGACTGCAAGGGCAGCTACTTGGTGGACCTCTGTGCTAGGCACTAGGTCTGGCTCCGGTGGTGGATTCAGCTGTGAGGGTTCTTGCTCCAGGCTACCACGTATGCATGAGTGTCACAGCCTCCCAGCTGCATTGACTTGAGAAGGTTTCAAGGCTCATTCCCAAAGCTTGGGGATCCTGCCTTTGCAGACCAGCACTCCCAGGTGACAAATGGGACGTGCCCACAGGTGCACAGGAGAGGGCTTGAGCGTATGCAGGGATGAGGCAGTTTACACATGAGTGACGGGCTCTCTCTACTGAGCAGTTTACTGTGAACTTCAAATGTAGTGTGGAGACCTTCCTTGGCCATCCCCACCTCTGAAATGTCTCCATCACTGTCCAGATGGCCAACTGGCCTTGGCCGTGTACATAGAGGGTGTTCATCCAGGGACCTGCCCACTCTGCCCTGCTCCACTGGTTCCTGGTTGTGACAAAACCTGGGCGGGAGAGTAAGGGTGAGTGTTCTGGAGCTCATATTGTTTGGGTGTTTTGCTTTTATTTTATTTATTTTGTTTTGTTTTTTAAGAACCCCTGAGGTTCCCAGCTGTAGTGGGCATCCTTACTATGGTGCCTACATATGGTTTTGTGAGGTTTCCTAACCTGGACCCATACATTACTATGAGAGAACCTTCTTTGACTGTGACCCTGATCCTCAAGTCGTCCCCCGTGATCCCTCAACTTCCCTTCTAGTTTCCCACTCAGTGGTCTGAATGACAGGACAGGCCTAAGCTGGTTTTTTACCTCATACCCTGGCTCTCCAGCCAGGCTTTTCTGCTGTCTCCTTAGGCCAGCAGACAGGGGACCCTAGGCATCCCAGCCATGACCTCTGCCGAGACTCTGTAACTCCTCAGGAATTCCTAGGAAATTCCCACCGTTGGCTTCGCAGGGCTAGACTGGTGGCTGTGTTCCAAGAATCCAGAGGCAGCCGGCCAGTGTCCTTTGGCCACCACCGTCCTCAGGCGACTGCCGGTGTCTCTTAGGCCCTTAGCTTAGCTGGGAGAGGTTCTCCTAGGAACCCTTCTGACGAGATACTGGGACCACTGGATAAGCTTTGGGCCATCTCAGACCTGAGAGTACCCATACCTGGTTCTTCCAGATTCCTGTGTTGCTGTAGCCGGTAAGGGTTTGGCTTCTCTCCTAGCAACAGGACACGTCAGGTAGAATAAAGGCTTATCTATGTGTACCTGTGACATGTTGGGATTCCCCTTGTCCTAAGTCTGCCTTAAGGTTGATTGTGTTTGGGGACACTGGAGGGCCAGCTTCCCTGGACTCAGATGAGGTGGTATGACCAGGTGGGTGGGCAGAGGCACAAATACTGACTCAACACATGATAAGTCTACACATTCATAAATAAGGTCCCTGCAGTCCCAGGCTGGCCAGACCGGGTGGCGGCTGGAGCACTGTTTTTCCCGTGTATGTCTGAGCCTGTTAGGAGTCCTCAATCTCAGCTACGCAGATGCTGACTCAGAGCGGTCATCTGTGCTCTGTACCCGTAAGAGCTGATTAGAGGGAAAGGAGCTGTGGTCTCAGGCCCTGGCAGTAATGGTCCTCTAGCTCTGCTGTCTGCTCACTGCCTTCACTGACACAGCTCTGCCTGATCACAACATAAAAGGAAGACCAGAGCTGTCACGGTGTGACCAGGGTGTTGAGTCCATGGTCAGGGTTCCGTGAAGAGGGATCGTGTGGGGTCACCTAGCTTCGGAGCAAAGGGAAGCTGGTTTCTTAGGAAAACCTAATGCTGCACTGGTGGCCTTCCCAGAGCTTACAGGATGTTCTGGGGCCAACACGGCTGGTTGTAGCTGCTCCTGAAGGCCAGATCTCCTTCAAGGAGCTGCTCAGATACTGTCCTGAAGACCTGTTTCCCTGGATGCTAGGAGAGCCACTTCCCTGGGTGCTTGGGTGGTGGAGTGGGGGATGATGGAGCGACTGTGGGTCTGTTCCTCTCCCTCTATGGGGCCTGTCCTGTTGACTGATGCCTCCTTCCCATCCCTTGGGGACACCGTGTTTCCGTGGCCAAGTGCCTATCTGCGTTTCTCCCCGCAGATGTGGATGAATGCGCCAGTGCCAACGGGGGCTGCGAGGGCCCATGCTGTAACACTGTGGGTGGCTTTTACTGCCGCTGCCCACCCGGCTACCAGCTGCAGGGTGACGGCAAAACCTGCCAAGGTAAGACGTGTCTGTTAGACAGAGTGGGTGGTGGGAGCCAGGGGCAAGCTCAAGTTAGGACTAGGAGCTAAGACCCTCTGGGGGAAGGGCCTGCATCCCTGTGACACTGATAGGAGCCTTGCCTGTCAGAGGCCTGAGGCTGGAAGCAGCTTGCCAGCTCTGAACCGGCCCCCGTGACTCCGCCCCAGCAGTGCTGGCAGCAAAATCAAGACCAGACAGAAGTAGATCCTGGAGAGACTCAGGGAACTGAGCGGGGAGGGGGGCTGAGGGGGCCCTGCTGTCCCCAGCCCCTTAGTCCCCCCTCCTTTTTCTGCATTCTCTGGCTGCCCTCACATCTCAGCCCAGGGCTGGTTTGAACAGCTGAGTTTCTTGGAGCGTTTGAGGCCATCAGTGGTCAGGGTCTGGGTCGACAGGCTGCCCTCTGCTCTCTTTATCAGACGGTCACTGTCTGCGTCTTAGAATGTCCTCAGCTAAATGTCACACCATCTCCAGCTATTCAGCTGCCCATCTGTGAGCCATCTGCCTACAAGTCGGGGCCTGGACCGCCGGACTTGGGGTCTGGAGAGGCGTTGAGGCGGGGGTGTCTGCTCTGCGTGAGGCATTCTAGAGGAATAGATTCCCATGTTCTCCTTTCTAACTTGTTCCTGCAACCAGCAGGAGGTTGGAGGTGGGGAGTGTTGCTGTAACACTAGTGTCATGCCCCAGCTGTGGGGCAGCCAGAGGGCTGTCCCTCCACATGTCTAGCCTAAAGGGAGGTAGGACAGACAAGTGTTTAATGAGTATTGTGTCTGTGTTTCCATGCCTGTGCAGCCGGTCCCTGTGGATGCCCCCAGAGCCCATCCCTCTACTTGCAGGTCACCTTGCCAGCAGAGATTTGCATTTTGGGTTAACCAAGCATTAAAGATGGCTCCTGCTTTGAACTGGCTTAGTAAGTCAGCCCTGGGAAGCAGCTTGCACCCCCGTTCTTGTATCCGTGACATGGCTGTGCATAGCGAATGCTCAAGACCTTTGTGGGTTAGAGTCTCTCACTGTGTCCTATAGATGTCCTAGGGAGATTGACTGGTCCCCATGTCACAGAGCCCAGATAGCCTCCCTCGTCACCATAAGCCTGCAGTATCTCCCTCTGAATGGATGGAGTGACGGCTAAGCTGGTTTAAGGAGCAAACTGAAAGACAGATACAGGCCTGGCCCTGGGCCACTTCCGGTGAGCCAGTTCCTCTAATCAAGTGTTGTTTATTTTTCTGCCCCGAGTGCCACCTGCCCCTTGGCTTGGCTTCTTTCTCACCCAAGGTGGAATCAGTCTCTCCAGCCCCATGGCTTCCCAGGTGGGGGCTGGTCTGGCATGGCTGTCTACTGTTCCCAGAGCCTCACCGTATCTGGGAGTCTGGAAATCCCCAGTCTTGAGTGGCATACAGAAAACCATGCCAAGGCCTCTGCTGGGCAATGCAGACTCCCAGCATTCCTCTGGTCTGTCTTCTGGAGTATGTGGCAGTCATCAGTAGGGCTGACCAGTGCCCGGCCTGATGATGTCTGCACCTGTCGGGCAGCAATTACCCAAGGGCAGATTCCCAGAGTACCTGCCGGGGCTGGGGCTGGGCAGTGGGGCGCCATGCCTAGGGTCTTTCCAGAGCCTGCACGGAAGGCTTATCATAGCCATGAAATCATCTCAGAAGCCCCTCACACGGACATCAGATTGCAGGTCAAAGCCCTCAGCATCGGGACGCCACCACAGTGCTTGGAGTAGGCAGGTACTTCCTGCCACCCGGGGGCCTCTCTGTCTAGCATTCCCGACTCTTGGTCATTTGATGCAGTGGATCAGAACCTGGCTCTGCTGACCCCCATATTTCTTATAGCCCGGGAGAGTGGATTAGGTGGGAGCTCTGTACAAAGGTGGGGTTCTAGACAGGTATTGTTAAGGCATCAGAAAGGGTGACCCCACCCCCCAAAGACTTAAGGAGCCCCGGAGAAAGACTTGCTATCTTTCCATCCCATTTACACCCACCCTGTCTGGGAGAGGGATGATCTCAGGTATGCTTAGAGGGCGTGTCCCATCATCTTCCTCCCAGAAGCCTGCTACAAACCAGGGGCTGGACCTGGTGTGCTGTGTTGATGCCTGTTCTGAGTGGGACATGGACATTTGGGAGCTGAGCACAATGCCAGCAAGCTATTCAGACCGGCTTCCACTTGTGTGCCCCCAGGGATGAGGTAACAGAAGGCAAGAGAGGGTAATGACCTAAGGCCTAAGCTATCCATCCACAGGGGATGCTGAACTTGGGTCTTGTTTGTGCAAGGCAAGCTCTCTACCACTAAGCCTTACCGGCAGCTGCCTTTGAGACAGGGCCTGACTGAATTTCCCAGGCTCCTCCTGACCTTGCTCTGTGGCCCAGGCAGGCCTTGAACTTGGGATCTTCTTGCCTCAGCCTCCAGAGAAGCTGGAATTGCAGGCCTGTGCCTCTAGGCCTGTTTCTGTGTTACGGTGTGAGGCATTGGCGTCTCCGTTTGGGGTCTCTAAGGGTAGCCCAGGTCTTTGCAATCTGGCAGAGGTGGGCAGAGACAGGGGGCATGGCCAAAGAACCAAGTCTTAGGCAGAGGCGGAATGGTGTCTCAGACATGGATGGGCCTCAAACCTTGCATTCCAGCAGCAACTGCCTTCTCTCCTCTTCCTGCCTCTTCCCTGCCTCCCCACCCCCTGCCCCGGTTCATGCCCCAGTTCTGCGAGTTTGAGATGATTGGAGGTCTAAGTCACCTCATGGCCAAAGGGCTGCTGAGAGCCAGGAGCCTGCTGAGCTCTTTCTGTGTCCCCTGCCAGCCCAGCCTCCTCTGGCAAACACGAGGCAGCACAGCTCGTGGGGCGCAAGCTGCCTGCGCGTGTGAGCATGGGCTTGCAGGAAATGAACAAGTCCCAGGAGGGGACTGCCTGGCTTGCTCATGCAGGGAGGTGTGTGCAGAGTGGATGGCAGGGTGAGCCCAGAAACTACCAAGAGGGATGAATTGTCGCCGTGAAACAGAACCGACAAGGAGGGAGCCTGCCTGGAGGTGTCTTGGCCCTGGCTGGCCCTGAGAGCTGGTCCAGGCTGGTATATGTCATGTTCTAGGAGGCTCTGCCAGAGCCAGGGCCAAATCCACTCAGCTAGACTGGGTGGCCATAGTAATATTATCCACTGCCTCTGTGTTGCTGGGTGGCATCTGGTCTCTGCTCTGGACTAGTCCTTCTGAACAGGTGGGCCCAGGCTTGTGTAGGGTAGACCTATCAGGCTTTTCAATGAGACTTATTTCATTTGTTTGGGGTGTGTTTGCATGTGTATATGCATGTGTGTGTTTGCATGTGTGTGTTTGCATGTGTGTGTGTGTGTGTGTTTGCATGTATGTGTGTGCATGTGTGTGTGCATGTGTGTGTTTGCATGTGTATATGCATGTGTGTGTGTTTGCATGTGTGTGCATGTGTGTGTTTGCATGTGTGTGTGTGCATGTGTGTGTTTGCATATGTGTGTGTTTGCATGTGTGTTTGCATGTGTGTGTTTGCATGTGTGTGTTTGCATGTGTGTGTGCATGTGTGTTTGCATGTGTGTGTTTGCATGTGTGTGTTTGCCTATGTGTGTATGTGTGCGTGTGCATACGTGCAACTTGTGGTGGTATTCCTAGACACTTGTCTACTTCCTTTTGGGACACAGGGTTTCTCACTGGTCTGGAGTTCACCAAGTAGGCCAGCAGTCAGTAAGCCCCAGGAGTCTCCCCATTCCCCCTTCCCAGATCTGTGACTACTTGTGGAGGCCACCCTGCCTGGTCTTCATGCTGATGAGGCAAACACAACTGAACCATCTTTCCAGACCCAACAAGGTTCCTTTCTGTATGTCTTGCATTGGCAAAGCCACTCCAGGACTCTCCTTTGGTGCCAGTGAGGGTTGAGCATCTCCCTAAGCCCTCAGGAAGGTGTGTGTCTGAACCTGGGCCTCTGTCAGCAAAGCATGACACATAGGACTCTTGGCTCGTGAGTCGTTCGAGGATTCAGGAAATGCTCAGAGACCAAGGCCAGCATCCCTGCTGCCAACCACCAGGCCAGCTTTAGAGGCAGATCATGGGTGGAGAGGTTCTGCTTGCTTACCAGCACTGCCTTGGAGGGCTGGCCTGTGTCCTGGGTGATCATGGTCCTCTGCCTTCTCTATACCTAGGTTCTAATGGGGGGCAGGTCTTTCATCAGGCCTGGGGCTCCTGTCAAGTTCAGGCAAGCTCCGAGGCCATAGTTTACCTTACCTGGCTTCCTGCCTCGGCTGCCCTCTGGCTTGGAGTTCATGTCTAAAACATTCCTATCTGTAAAATGGGTCCAGTCCTTACACTGGCCTGAAGGCTCTTGTGAGGCTGTAACAGGGCGAATTAATTATTCTCTCTTAGTGCTGTCAGGATGGAGGCTGGGGCTTCTCATGGGAGTATGGGGGTGGGGGGTGGGGGGTGCTTGGTAGCCCTTCTCCAGGCCTGTCTTCCCATGCGGGGTTGGGACTCTGCAAGAGATGCCCCGTAGCAGGGAGGCTTAGCCTGATGAAGACCCAGGCTCCTGTCATCCCCCCCAGCTGTAGGATTTTAAGAGTGGAGCTGAGATCGCTTTGGAATGTTCATGAGAAGCTTGCAGGCTCCAACTCTTCATGGACACTATGTCATTGTCCCCAAGGAGGCTCCCCCAAATCAGGGTTCCCAAGAAGCTTGTCTCACCCGCTCTCAGCTGTCACAGTGGCTCCAGTCCCATGTCTGTCACACCCACTGATGCAGGCTTGTTGCCCGAGAGCTTCATGGCCAGGTCCTCTTTATCCCTAGGGAGAGGAAGGAACGTGGGAAGTGAATTGCAGCTCCGATCAAGGTTCACAGCAGGGACCCAGGCCAGTTTATACTGGTCCGTAAGGGAGGACCAGCAGTGTTCCTTTAGACCCCATTCTTGTGCCTGACCCCTGGGGTGGCTGTGTGTCTGTGCCTGTAGAGCTTTCTCTGGCTGTCTTGCTAGGCAGCGTCTGGACCCCAGGAAGCAGTGTTACTGCAGAGTCTTCCCCAAGTCTCTAATACCTGTGGATCTTGTACTTCTGGGGTGGCCTGGCCTCAGCAGACAGGGAGGACAGGGAGAACGGTGACAGAAGCACCCCACACTCACAATGCTGGCCCCCTGTGATCATTCTAAGGAGGCTCCTTTCCAAGGAGGCAGACATTAAGGAAAAGCCCCCCAAGCTTCACCCACTGTCAGAGAGCGGAGCTTGAGGACAGAGAGGATCAGTAGTGGCTGCTGGGTCCCAAGCAGGGATGGTGATCCCAGGGCTGGCTGGCGACTGCAGGGCCCTGTTCTCGGCCCAGCTGGCCGCTTGCATGGCCCCTGCTCCCACTGCAGTCCCTCCATTCTCCCAGGCCTTTGGGGACACAAGAGAGGTGTGTTCCTCCCCCATCTTTCTGGTAGCAGTACCTGACAACACAACTGGCATTTGTGTCTACCAATGTCCTCTGTGACCTCGGGCGGATGTTACATGCAATTTGCGGTGTGGTAGCGTGAAGAGAGGCGATTGTAAGAGAGCTTAAAGCCTGCCGCCCCATCCACCCTCTAAGGAAGACCCGAGTGCCGTCAAGGAGGAGCGGGCCTCACCAGATGCCAGCCCCTGTCCTGGCTTAATATCTAACTAAGTTAGTGATTAGTTAGTTGTGATTAGTGATTAGTCAGTTCCTTGTGCGTCAGATGAGGAACTCCGCTATAGTGGCGAGAGCGGCCTGCCGCACCGACAGAACTCGAGGCTGGCGATGGGGCCACACACCTGTGGGCTCTAGGGTCAGCCATGAACCTGGGCTTCCGGCCACAAAGTCACACCCTTCTTTCTGCCAGCGCCAGAACTAGGGCTTTCCTAGTCCGGTGTCGTCTGGATATGGCCGGGAAACCCAATTACAAATTCGATCCTTCCAGGCCAGTGGCAGGTTTTCCAGAGATGCCCGTGGCCAGGCCTTCCTCCATCAGAGGTGCTGAGAGTTGAAAGCTCTTATTTCCTATGTTGGCTCACACCCATTCCTCCAGCGAGCAAACTGGCAGGTAAACCCTGATTGGGGCCAAGGCAAGAAAATAATAGCCTTCAAGGTCAGTGCCTTGCCAGCCCGATGGCAGCAGTGGGAGAGGCCTGTCCCACCTCCCCAACATCAAAGGCCCTGGGGCATATCTGGAGGACGCCAGCACAGGCAGCTGGTAGCCTCTGGTGAACACCAACCCCTTCTTGGCATAAGTCCTTGTGGGCTCAGGCAGAACTGCAGAATAGAGTTAGACATGAGGGTCATGAAGGTTTGAAAACATCCCCCACCCCCACCCCACCCCCACCCCTGAGTGCTGACTTAAGACAGCATGACTCAGAGTCCCCCAGTCCCAGGGTTGGGGCTCAAAGCACTTGCCTAGCATACACAGAGACTTGGGTTCCATCCCCAAGACTGCCCCGATTTCCTGATTGTTTATACCTACAATCTCAGACTCAGGAGGGAATGCAGGAGGAGTACCAGAAGTTCAAAGTCACCTTCCTTTACTTTTGAGGCCCGCTTGGGGCTCTAGGAACTGTTTTCTAAAAACAGCCCCCCTCCCCCCAGTTACAAGAAGCTGTGTTTTCAAACTAAGCCTAGGGAAAGGAAGCAGACAGTACAATGGAGGGCCTCAAAGAGGTGTAGGAATCCTGGCCAGTATCCCACGGGATGGTAAGCCCTTGAGCTGTAAAAACAAACGACCATCAGTTGATGTAGGGAAGATCTTTCCTTGGTTCTGGAAGCTTCTACACGGGACTAGGAATCTTCTGGGCTGGAGAAAGGGACAATGCAGGCAATCCTTCTCTTCGGTCCTCCTGGTACCTCAGCGGCTTTACTCTCTAGTGGTTTAGGTCTCCTCCTTAATTGATGAGTATTTGGTGGATAACAGGGATACTAAAACTGCCTTGAAGAGTGGTCTTGTCTTGTGCGACCTAGAACAACTCATTGCCTCATGTCTCCTGAAAGTGAAGCTGACAGACTGGCCCTCCTGGTTAGCAGATGGCAGGGCATAGAGGCCTGGTTACAGGACCTGCACCTCAAGACCAGGGAGGGAGAGGGGAGGAGGGTCAGGGGGATGGGGTGGGGGGGGGGCATGGGCGGGGCGTGGGCGTGGGGGGGTGCAGCGTGGGGGAGTGGGTTCAAGGGGCAGGGGGTGTGGGCAGTGCAGCAGCAGTGGGGTGGGGGGTACAGATGCAGGGATGGGGTGGGGGAGGGGCAGGGGGGAGCAGTACAGGAGTGGGGGGGCAGGATGGGGGGGGGGGCGGGGGAGGGGCGGTACATGAGTTGGGGTGAGGGAGTCAGGGAGAAGGGCAGTACAGAAGTAGGGGCAGTACAGTAGAGGGCAGAAGGAACCTGTACTTAGTCTCAGCAGTATCTCTTCTCCATTTTGTCTCTTGCCTCTATTTCCATACTGGACCAATCTCTACTTGTCCCGAGGCCTGTAGTCTACCTTGTCCCTGTGCAGCCGTGCCTTCTAGCTACTGTTTCTCTCAGTGCATTGGTTTGAATGAAGGCTGCACCTGCCACCCAGGGCCTCATGGGATATTTTCCCTGCCCCATTCTGTCTCTTCCCTACAGCACCCTGGGAAGTGAGTCTTAAGCCCCGCCTACCCCTCTCAATTTCACTGCCCTGCTTCACACCTTACTGTGTAGTTGGGTTCCCAACTCCATCAAACCTTCAGACTTCAGATCCTAGAGACCTTTACCATTCTAGACAGAGTCAGTTTGGGGGACAAGGGGAATGGGGAAGATGTCTATGATCAGCTGCTATGAGAAGACCCATGCACCACCTCAAGCCCAGTGTAAGGATTTGAGTAGTGGAAACCCTGCTGAGTCAGAGGTCACTGTTATGAATCTTACATGGATGCAAACTATTCCTTAGAGTCTAGGCAGCATATACGCCACAAGAATTAATGGCCAAGTAGATTCCTATGGGTATTGTGGGACAGTGGCATTTGGGGCCTCCTGCAGGTGCCCCAGCAGAAGCTGGCTGCTAACCTTTGCCCTAGCATCCAGCAGGTGGAGGGAGGAATGACCAGGGGAGCTGGTCTGGGCCATGGAGATAGATGACAGGTTGCTGGTCCCAAGCCACAGTCTCCTGATTCCTTCTACCTTGATGTGATCCTGGGATCCCTGGCCCTGGGATCCAGTCATTGTCTATGTCTCTCACCTTGGCTGCCTGGTATCCAGGGCCCTTCTTCCCCATCGCCTAGCAACCTCCACCTGCCTGCTTACATTCTCTGACAAGGTAGCTTTGTAGTCCTGAAAATACCTTCTCCAAAGGCCACTTCAGGCCTCCCTCCCCCAGGAAGCTACCTTAGTCACTAGAGCCAGTTTGTCCCCTTCTCTGAGTATAATGTGACACTCGGATCTGTCTTGTGGTCACGGCTCTCCCTTGGGCCCCGGGAGATGGCCGACCGCCCCTAGGGTGAGAATGTGTCTTTGGTAGTGTAACCCATCAGGATGTTCTGGGTCCCACACAACCACAGGGACAGAGAGAGACACAACAACAGGCAGCCACTGAGAATGTGATCACACACACTGGAGGTATTTGATCTGAGGTCCCTGGGTGGCTCTTGTCTGGCCCTTGAAGTGCCTCTTGGCGTTTGGGGTCTCAGGTGCTTCCTTCGTGTGGGTCTGGAGTTCCTTGGGATGTATGGCCTCTGGAGGAGGCCATGGGTCAGGACTGCTCTCCCAGGAGGCCCTCCATTGCCAAGGGGAGGGGCCTGTCTCCCTTATTTCCACCTGGTCCTGCCAGGAATGGTTGCAGGCAGGAAAGGCAGCTGGATTCATTTTTCATCCTTGGCTTGGGTGAGGAGCAGGGACTGGTAATGGATTTACCAGAAAACTCGTTCAGAGTGATTCCAGGAGGCTCAGCCAGACCCTGTGTGCTCTGAGGCTGGGCGGGGGCCTTGGCACACTCTGCTCCAGAAATGACCTCCACACAGCACAGTAGGAGAGGGGTTGGGAAGAATGCTTCGGAGTCTGGGCTCTGTAGGGAAGTGGGTTGAGCTGTATTTGGCTGCAGCCGGCAGACTGACCGCCTCTGGAGGTGAAGGGTCAGGAACAGCCAGCAGGTGCATGTCCGGTCTAGGAGTGGGTTCAGGGGTAAGGGGGGGGGTTCCCTGGCTTAGAGAGGCTCAGGTCTTGGTCCCATGCAGGTTCCAGCCCTGTTCTGGTTTCCTTTCTCCTGCTTGGGTAAACTACCCTGATAAAAAGCAAGTTATAGGGGAAAGGGTTTGTTTAAGAGAACATTCCAGGTTGCAGGCTGTCACTGAGAGAAGTCCTAGTAGCCGGTTCCAGCACGTCCATAGTCAAAAGTAGAGAGAAAAAATCTTGCAAACACGTCGGGCTCAGTCTCTCCACTCATGCCACTGGGGCCTCACTGTATAGGAGGTGGCACCTCCCACACCAGACTGAGTCTTCCTACTGCGATGAATTCAATTAAGATAGCCCTTCACAGACATGCCCGCAGGCCAGTCAACTCTGACGGTCCTTCCTCGGGACTCTTCTCAGATAATTCTGGGTTGAGTCATATTGACAATTAAAGATAACTGTCCCAAGCCTCTTCCTGGCCCTTCTCCCTGCAGCTGGAGATGCAGTTAGTACGGGGATGTACCTGGCTGGCTGGCAGTCCACGCTGCTGCTCTGTCTGCATGGGCTGTCTGCACCTTTGCTGGGTCTGGAAGACCTTCCCCCCAGCTCTCTTAAGGTCCACTCGGGAGCATGCCTGGACTGGCTCTCACAGTAGGCACATGAAGATACTTATGGGCACCATGGCTACCCAACCAAGTACCTCTCCCACCACAGGGTAGCTTAGGGCATCAGATTTAGATCTCATTAGGACTGTCTCTAAAGGTCTCTGCTTCCTCTTATCGTTTATACCCTCCCCTGCCTGCCGTGGATTTGGTTACTGGCTTGGTCCTTCACGAGGTCTACACAAGCAGTTCCACCCAGAGCTGCTCCTATAGGATGCTGCCAAGTGGGAACATGGGTGGGCGTCGTAGAGGGAGAAAGCCTGGTCGCTTGGAGTCATCTCTGAGTTCCTAGGATCCTGGAGGAGGTGTTAAAGAGACCCCTACACCCTCACCCATCATGCTTTTATACAGCTATACCTCACCCAGTACTACGCTGCGCTCCCCCTCGGGGCGAGGGGTACTGTTCATCTCTTTGGGATTCAGTAACATGCACTTGGGTATTTGATATCTGAGTTGGGCCAGCCGCAGGGAAAGATTAATGGTGAGGGTATCCAAGCTCCGAAGGAAACAGTGGTGTTTGGGGGAGTCATAGTGGCGTTTGGGGGTGGGAGGATTAAGAAAGAGAAGACTGGTGGCTGATGGTTTGGGGAGGGAGCTGGGCTGGCTGGAGGTGGGAGTGGCCCCTGTTGCTGACACAGACATTCCACAAGCAGAGCCACAGCGGGTTTGCATTGGGAAGGCATTTCCCAAACAGCATCCAGACCCCAAAGTCCTATGTCTGGATATGTTTAATGACAGCGAGGGAGATGGTGGGGACAGTAGGGTGGCTTTGCCTGTCCCCAGGCTGCGATTTGGGTCAGGCTATACAGATGCAAGACATGGGAATGAATGTCCCCATTTGGGCCACAGTAGGAGCTGAAGTCAGTAGCTGAGGGTGTGTGGATGAGAGGCCACTGGTGGTCAGTGAGTGCGTGGCTACTGATGGATATGGTTGGGGATCATCTCAGGCCAGTCTGTCTGGATCCTTAGGTGTGATGGGGAAGGACAGGTTCTTCAAGGACCAGCTCTGGACACTACCACTGACTTAATGTTTAGCATTAGGGTTTGGCATAATTAAAGGGTCCAAGCCTGACCTCCACCCTTCATCCACAGAAGGGACGTGCTGCCACTGTCACTCTATATTATAGAGGAGGAAACTGGGGTGTCATGCAGGGATGGGGCATAGGGAAGACAACTAGGCATGGTGCCGTAGCAGCAGCTGAGAGCTCACAACCAGATCTAGAACAGGAAGCCAAGAATGCTAACTTGAAGTGGCAACATTTGAAAACCCTTAGTCTCACCCACAGTGATACAGTTTCCAGCAAGGCCATTACCTCCCAATCCTCTCCAAACAACCACCCACTGGGGACCAAGGATTCAAATGCCTGAGAACATCTCTTTTCTTTTCTTTTAATTTTTAGAGGGGATGTGTTTTGGTGGATAGAAGAGAAGAGAAGAGAAGTAGAAGTTGGCCATGAGCACATGGAGAGAGAGGGGGGAAGAGAATAGGGAGAGAGTGGAAGCAAAGAACAAGAGAGCGGGACATCGCTTTTTCAAACCACCATGACCAAAGCATGCTGGGGAAAAAAGGTTTACTTCAGCTTACAACTCTCAGGACATATTTGATGACAGAAGGAAGTCTGAGCAGGATCTCAGGACAGAAATCTGGAGGCAGGAACTGAAGCAGAGACTGTGGAGGAGAGCTGCTGCTGTGTGACAGACTTCCTGAGGAGATGCCGCCTGCATAGTGTCTACAGATAGGAGAGCTCACAAACTAAAGTACAGTTGCCATCAAGGTCCAAGTTGGTAAACAGTTGGTAAAATTTTACCAAGTTGGTAAAATTTTATTGGGGGCTACTTACAGGAATATAGATGAGGGGTTGCAAAAAATGTCTCAAAGATAGCTGCATCGCAAAAGCCCACCCCAGCATGGGTGACAGCTCACAAAAGCTGGAAACAAAACACACTGCATAGCCTGCAGGCAGTTCAATTGGTTGGAGAGTATGCTTTTCAAGTACCTTTCCAGTTGGCCTAAGCTACCCTTCCAGGCAGCTTGTCTGAGAGTGACTCTCAGCAGTCTTATTTATCCTTTGGAGGGAGGGGCTTAATAAATCTGATCAGTTTCAGGGACTTCCTGAAGCTCCTTTTAGTTGTTCCTTTCTATCCTTAGGAGTGTCCCTCCAGGATAGAGTGTTTCAATCTTGAGGAAACTACTACATAATAGCCCCTTGCTGGCTTGCTGTGTTTGCCTTTTTATACTGCCCAGGACCACCAGAGTAGTACTATCCATGCTGAGCTGAGCCCTCCTACATCAATCATTAATCAAGAGAATGCCTAATTAAAGGCTTGCCTGAAGGCCAATCTGATGGAGGCATTTTCTCAATTGAAGTTCCTTTTTCCAGATAACTGTAGCTTGTTTCAAATGTATATACACATGTGTGTGTGGGTGGGCATACACACACTTGTGCATGTAAAACAAAACAAAACAAAAAAACAACCAAACAAGCAAAAACCCATCAGGTAAGTGGTGGCCTACTTCCAGGGCCTTGGGTTTGGGAGATGTCAGAGTGTGTTTTGCCTAAGCAGGAATTAGTGTCACCTGGCCTGCCGCTTGACCTATCCTGCAGCCCAAAAGGTGCCAGAAGAGGAAGCCCTGGCTCATTACTCACTGGTGAAATGACTTGACTTAGAGAGTCCTGTTTCTCTAAGTAAGATGGGTACCTCATCCCGTGCTGCTCTGACTCAGCTAGCACCATACCTTCCAGAAGTCAGTGGGTTCCAGAATACAGGTTGGGAACCTCACATCTCCATTGGTAAAGGGGGTACATGTTGAACAACAAGCAGAGCCATACTACGAGAGTTGCCTGCCATCCAAGCCCTGCCCACAGCCTGCTTTTTGGGGAGGTTTCTGGAAGTACCCCAAGGCGAGGGTTTGTAGTCTTTGAGGTATGCCACTCAGGGAAGGCAGGAGAGGGGGGCTTACCCCGCAGACCAGCAGATCCCAGACAGGCATGTCTATGCTGTCATGCCCCAGCAGGTTGGTGATATGGTAGGCTGGGCCCCAGATTCCAGACAGGACAGGGCAGGTGGGATATTGTGGGCTTGCAAGGCTGCTT
Source organism: Rattus rattus (assembly GCF_011064425.1). Taxonomy (NCBI): domain Eukaryota; kingdom Metazoa; phylum Chordata; class Mammalia; order Rodentia; family Muridae; genus Rattus; species Rattus rattus. The sequence goes on along the minus strand of NC_046154.1, from coordinate 6,481,944 downwards.
CTCCTGGAGGCTCCAGATTGCTGGCCAGCAGGAACTTCTCTTTGCCTTATGTGGCCAGTGGGTCAGAGGATGGACCATGCATGTTTCCAACCCGTAGTCTGGTGACCCAGGGAGCATGAACCCTCTTCCTTCCCGGCAGCTAGGCTAACAGAGCCTTATGCTCACTGTCTGTAGTGTTCACACGGAGACACAGGTAGCTTCCAGCAGAGCAGATTATGCCCTTAGGATGTCACTGCTTAGGATGTCACTGCTGCCTCCTTTGTGGGCTGCCTAGAAGGGCTTGGGAGTATGCATAGACAGGCGTCCTGCCCTTCCACTCTGGTTCAGGGACTCAGCTTAGAGCTGGAGTACCTTCCCAACAGGGATTACATGGTGACCAAGCATCCTATCTTATCCAAGTTCCAGCTTGCTGGCTGGGCACATCTCCTTAGGCAGGGTCTGGGAAAAGAGAGGGAATCTGTGATTGAGAGGGTGTATCGGAAAAGGTGCAGGCTCAAGCTGGAATCCCAGACTTGGCTCTCATGCAGGATGAGCTCCAGGGCTCCTGGTTAAGGGTCTGAACATGTGGCTTCTTGGAATTAGAGGAGGCATCTTCTGCGGACTCTCACCTGTGTAAAGGGCTGTAGCCCCCTGGCTTGTCTATACTGCACTCCAGCTCTCTTGGTGCCCAGTGAATGGTAGAAGAGACGGGGCTCAGAGGGCAAGGAGGATGGTGGTAGCGTCTCCATGCCTAGGATTCTGGCTTTGTACCAGGGCCTCACACTGCCCCGCCTCCTCCTGCCCCGCCTCCTCTCACTCCCCACCAAGCCTCCTCAGCAGGGCCTCCCAGCCTCGCCAGGATGGCTTCATTCTCCACTTTGATTTCTCTTCAATGTTGGCCAGGACACTGCGACTGTGTCCATGCACGTTTGTGGGTGCCTCTCTGTCTGAAGTTGCATATCTGTGTGTATGTCTTCTGTATGCATTTGGACGGGTGTGTGTGCTGTGTACACACACGTGTCTGTGGATGTGGATGTATGTGCTTGCGGTTTTGTGCGGATCTTGATTTGATTGTGAGTGCGCCAGTAGGAATTCAAGGGGCGGCTGGCGGGCGGCAGGACCCGCATGGCCCCCCTGGGGGTTGGGGCGGGGCTGGGAGCGGGGGGGGGGGGCTCCCTCTGGAGTCTGAGGATTTGGCCTTTACCTGCAAGGGGTGGAGGGAAAGCTGAGACCGTAAAGGCAAAGGGGGCGGGGCTTGCCAGACCCAGAGCTGCTGCCTGCCGGCACACAGCTTTAGTGCCTCAGAGTTGGAGTGTGTCCGACTGTCGGTGTCTGAGCTGGATGTGCACTGGAGCCTGGAGCTGGAGCCCTGAACAAGATCCCTGAGCTCAGGCTGCTCGCTGCTTTACAGACCCGGCATGGAGGTGTCCCGGGGCTGGGGCGGGCTGGCAAGGCTCTGGTGGGTTCTGGGCAGTCTGGTGGGTGTCACCAGCACTCACTACCGCTATCTATGGAGGAACTGCTACCCATGCCACTTGAGCCAGACCGGCTATCCTGTGAGCACCAGTGACCAGAGGCCAGGTGGGCACCCCAGGAGCAGCGGTGGGTGGGATCAGGATGTCCCACCCTAGCATGATTCCTTTGCGCTCTCTCGCTCTCTCTCTCTCTCTCTCTCTCTCTAATTTATTTATTTATATTACATGCGTATGGTGGGCTTGTTTTGTCTGCATGCATGACCTCAGGGGCCAGAAGAGGGTGTCAGATGCTCGGGAGCCAAGTTACATATAGTTGTGAGCCCCATGTGGGTGCTGGGAATCAAATCCAGGTCCTGTGGTTGAGCAGCAAGTGCTGTCAGTGTCAGGTACCCAGCACACACAGGGTTGGAGAGAGCAGGACCAGAAGTTCCCAGCAAGCGGTCACTGCTGCTGAGACAGTGCCCAGATGTATCCTGAGCAAAGAACAGGGAGGTCACTTGACTGGAGGAGGCAAATATTCCTGCTTTTCGCTCTAAGCTTCCTATGTCCCCTCCTCTGTATCAGCAGCTACTCTAGAGTCAGGTGGGAAGGCAGGCTGGAGAGAGGTGCTCAGGGACCACGCCCCTAGAAGCTGGACCTTTTGGGGGTGCCTGTGTGAGTGTGGTAGGTGTTGTCATGTTCCCAACAAGCCTTTCAGTTCCAGCCAGCAGAACACTTAGAGACTCTGGGCTTAAGACTCCAGTAGCCGCTGGGATGGGAATCCTTTTATTTAGTTCACCCCAAAATCTGGGATTTGATTCGTCTGAGCCAGCCTCCCTCCACGTGGCTATACAGAGCTCGGAGCTGGTACCCTCAGGAATGTGACTCGGGATTGTGGTGTGTCCCCGTGGAGAGTCCCACCAAGGAAAATCCAGATGCTGTCTGCCTCGAGGCTCTGCATCGCCTGACCTGAGGGTCAATAGCCTCCTGCTCCGAGCAGACCTCTTGCTCAGTGGTCCTTCCCAAGTCACTGCCTTGTGAGTGGCCCTTGAGAGGCGGCATAGCATCAGGAGATGTCCAGGCTTTGGAAAGCTTGGAGCCCAGTCCTTGCTTTGAGGCTTTCCCAGGGGCAGCGGGAGGAGGCAGGCTATCAGAGTGAGAACCTGGTGTCTTGTTTGTGGCAACAGAAAACTCTCACTTGGTCCCTGGCAGAGTGAGTTGGGCTTGCTGGCAAGGTCCTGGAGGTCCTTGTGTGTTCTGGAAGCCACGGCGAAGCTTGAAAAAACTCTGAGGTGGTTTCTGCAGAGGCAACATTTGGTGGCTGTCTAGCTCTGACTGTTAGGTGCTGATGGGCTAAGAACTGGTGGGTTGGGTAAGGATTGGTACCCCTGGTCTGTCCTGATGACATTCTTAGTGCCTCCCCGCAAGCACCACCAGGCTCAGCTAAGCAGGTCCTTACAGGCTTTCCCAGCTCCCAAGGGAACTGGCCCAGGTTGGTACAGCAGTGCTAGCATGTGCGGCTTATCCTGCCCTGAGGCTGCCAAGTCCCCAGTGCCTGGCAACAGTAGAGGGGGGTAGAACTACTTAAAATGACCTCCCCTGATCCCCCATCTGATGGCCCTTCTCTGGTACTCCTGGGAATTCAGTAGGAAATCAGTGGGTTTGCCTGCCACCAGAAGTAGTCCCTTGAACAAGCAGGTTCCATTCTGACTCCCGGGTCCTGCTGGTAGGTGCTTAGGCTGTTGTTATTGGGTTAGCAGGAGGGTGTCCAGGCTACAGAGGCATCTCAGGATGGTCCCACTGCAGGGTCAGTGTGACCCCAGCTGCACTGTCTATGTGTGGGAGGTCTAGCATAGTCCTGGGGGGGATAAAAAATTCCAGGGAACTTAGCCTCTGTGCATGCCAGGGGACAGAAAGCTCCTGTGAGCCTGGCCATGCAGGTGACCTCCAGCAGGGCACTACTGAGTCATGTGGAGCTGTGGTCTCATGGAACAGCAGCTCCTGAGACCTGAATCAAACAACAGAGCCGTCTGTACCCTGTATTGGTTTTCTCATGATCAGTCTCCACACGGAGCCTTAAAACAATGCAGACCCAGGCTGGGGGGGGTGTAACTCAGCTGGGAGAATGCTTGCCCGACAGGCAAAGGCCTGCATCCTAGCACTGCATTAAAAACGAGATGCAGTGGTGCATGTCTGCAATCCCAGCACTGAGGAGGCGGAGGCAAGGGATTAGAAGTTCAGGGCTATCCTTGGCTACATAGTGAGTTTGAGGCTGGCCTTGGCTATGTGAGACCCCATCTCCAACCACCACCACCACCACCACCACCAGACTATGTGCTGGCTCTGGAAATGGGAGTCCAAAGAGGCTAGAAGTGATGTGTAAACAGAGAGCAAACCTAGGCCAACCTCTGTCATCTCCAGGGCAGAGGTCAAGCATACCCTGGCTCACTGCCAGTCCTCCATCCTCAATGCCGTCCACACTATGTCTTCTAGTCTCTGATACCTGCTCCACCCTCCTATTCTGACTTCCCTTGTCGATTATTATTGTCCTTAATTTTTGAGACAGGGTGATACTATGTAGCACAGGCTGGCCTGGAACTCATGATTTTCCTGTCTCGGCCTCCCAAGTGCCAAGGCAGCAGACCTAACCACTCCTTGCTCTCTCTCTGACCCTCCAGATAGCCCGGAACACTCTCCCGAGTCAAGGTCCTTTGCTCAGTCCTGCCTGCAGTTTTTATCTTGCTGTGTAGTGTTCTGGGTGGGAACCTCTAGCCTACCATGCTAGCTTTGAGGGCCGCTGAACCTGTGGCTCCTCAGGTCACGGCCAAAGCTCCAGCTGCAGGCTCAGCAAGTTCCTCAGAAGTCCTCCACGCTGAGTATGGCTCTGTGCTGCCGCCCTGTGGCCCACTTTGTGTTGAAGTGAGCAGGGTTTAGGTCCCAGGGTCCTTCCTGCCCTGCTTTCAGGGTGCCAATCATTTCTGTAAAAGGGTTCGTCTCTGTTCAGAAGACACCTGCCTGTCAGGGCTTCAGGGTATATCGGGGCAAACCTTCGTCCTAGAATGGGCCTGCTGTGTCCAGACGCTGGCTCTAGAGGGTGGTGGTGCCGGTGGGGGAGGGGGGAAGGGAGGGCTTCTGAGAACCGTAGTGATGCTACGCAGCTCCGTCCCACGCTGTTAAAAGCTATCGCCCCCACAGTCATACACCCTCTGTGTCCAGGAAGCACCTTTACACGCAGGAAGCACTTGAAGCTGGAGTCAGTGTGCCAGCCCCTCCTAAGAGGCACTCAGGGGACAGTGATAAAGGCCCTATCTGTGCATGGCAGGTGTGTAATAGTGATCAGGCACCCTCGTGGGGAGTTGGCTGCACACAGAGCGGGGCTGGTGACTGTCCCTGTCTCAATGGACAGTGGAGAGCAAGCGTGGGTGTGTGATCAGGGAGACCGTAGCTGGCATGTCTGGGTACGGAGGAGGGCTAACAGAGGGGTCCTGGTGAGAAACACTTGCCCCGAGCCCAGGGCTTCTTCACAAGCTGCCTTCTTTGTGCTCAGCAGGGCTCCTGAGCATGCAGCTGCAGCAGGTTGATTACTTTCCACCGGCTGGCCCAGGAGGATTTAAAATCCCTGAGAGTGGCTTAGTCATTACCCTTAAGCCTGTTCACGGTATCCTCAGTGTTGGGGCATCAGAGTGATGCCCATGAATGCCCAGACTGTCTAGGGTTTTACAGACCAACTGGCTGAGAAAGTTCCTGACATTACCTCCACTGAGCTGTGTGTGCTCCTATAATGGGATTTGAGCTCAGGAACTGCTCCTCTCTGGACCCCCTGAGATGGGTGTTGTTACCCTAACTCCTCTAGTGTGGGGCCTGAAACCCCCATCATGCCCCGGCTCTTCTGTTTCCCCGAGTATGTCAGATGCCTGTGTTCTCACATCAGCTCAGGACCCATGTGACCTTGGCCTTGTAAAACAGGAGCAGGGGCTGTGTCCTTGTTTTCCTGCCTCTTGTGACAGGTACACAGAGCAGGTCACCCTCAGGTAGCTCCAGGCGAGCCCTTTGTCACCCAGACAGTCAGCTCTTTGCCACACCCCCATTTTTTGATCAGAGATAGCTGGTGGCCCTCACCATAGAAACTTCAGAAAATCCTCCTGGAAGGGGCACCATAGAGTGAGGGGTACATTCCCAGTAGACGGGTCCCAGGAAGCACTGAGAAACAGAAAGGAAGCTGTTGCCTGGATAGACAGAGACACCGTCCATGCCTTGAGTCCATGCTTGACCCTGAATCTTCCTAGGAGCCCTCCCGGGACTGGCCCTACCCTTGGGGTTGTGTGCACCTGGTATAAAGAAGACAATGGCCTGTGCTGAATTTTCCTATCCGGTAGCTCTTCCTATCAGAGCATGCCAGCCATAGAAGATGGGCACTGACTACATCTGGGGTCATGAGGGAAATAGATAGTCCGAGAAGGTCTTGAGTTCGTGCGTCGTCTGCTGTCCCAGCGTGTGCCTAGCCCGTGTAACTCCACTTTCTCTGTCTAGATGTGGATGAATGTCGAGCACACAATGGTGGTTGTCAACACAGGTGTGTGAACACCCCCGGTTCTTATCTCTGTGAGTGCAAACCTGGCTTCCGGCTCCACACAGATGGCAGGACCTGTCTGGGTAAGTGTCACCTGCCAGGGCTCTGATCTTTTGGTGAAACTCACTGTCTAGAATGTACTCCTATCTGCAGAAGGGGCCCAGTTAGGCCTGAGTGGGCTGGCACTCATTAGCTCCTTCCTGCAGAGCATGGCTGCCTGGGAGTCCTAACTGTACCCTTTGCTGACCCCCCCAGGTCCTTGTGTCCCCAGGCTGTACATGTTCTGTAACCACGCTGAGTCTTGTTAAGAGATGGAGATCAGGTCTAGCTGGGCTACCACCAAGACATGGGGTGGTGGACTCCCTTGGGTTGCTCTTGGGTGGTAGGGAGGAAGGCTGAGACTTAGCTGTGTCAACAGAAAGCATTTCTTGGTCTGCAGAGCAGGATTTCTCGGAAGCCTGAGGGTGTGTGAGCTTCGGTAGTGGTGAGAGGCACAGAGAGTAGGCTGCTGGTCTCTGACTGTGCAGAGGCTCTGCCATGAGGGAAGGGCTTAGCCGCCTCTCGAGGACAGGTTAGAGCTGAAGAAACACACAGGTTAGACAAAGGACGCTTCATAGTGCACTCTGGGCCTGGGGACAGGCACCCTGAGTAAGACACAGTGGGATCCCTCCCTCTGTTTCTATGTTGTTCTGGGGTTGGGGGAAGGCACCCCTACTTTGTACTTTGGAGACCCAGACAGATTTGGCCAGTTCTGAACAGCCTGGTTTTGGCTGGCAATGTCCCAGCCTCTGTCCTCTCCACTCCAGGAGCCAGGCAGTTGCCCGAGTGAGAAGCAGACGCAGAAGCAGATGCAGAAATGTTGCCATGTGTTTTGGGCGTGGTAATATGATACCAGAACCCAGTGCCTGCTTGCTGACTCTTCCGGGAGTCTGTAGCTTGGGCTATTCAGTCTTAGGCACCCTTGCCAGTCAGGGTACTCCTTATAGAAAGGTGACCCTGGAGGTTGGTGTGAGGGATGACCCCCTGCTGCTGGCTCCAGGACTAGAACACTCTTCTATTGTTACTCTCACTGAAAAGTCTTGGGAGGATCAAGAAACAAGGCGACATGCGTCATTAACAGTTAGAGAGGAGGGATGCTTCTTAGACCCGGAGTGACCGGTGGTACGGCTCAGAGGTACTGAGCTGCCGGCCTCAGGAAACCCTGGAGGATATCCTTTTCCTTTGCCTCTGTCCTGTGCCTACACCGTCCATTGCTATGCTGGAGACAGATATGCTAGATCCTGCACCCTTGGGGCCCCAGAAGGATGGGCCCATGGCATGTGTTTGCAGCTGATGGTCTTTACTGCTCCTGTGACTGCTCCCCGCCAGCACTGTTTAAATGGATGGGTTCTCAGGGCTTCTGCACTTTCTACATGCTCATGCCTGCCTCCTGACCCCTCCTACCTGACTTGATGGATATTGGTTGGATGTGGCGCCTCAGAGGATCTCTCTCTTTCTCTCTCTCTCTTTTGTAAACTGCAATTTTCAGTAAGGGATTTACACGGAAGCTTCCTAAGATCATGGCCTCCTAGCTTACTCTGTCTGGGGACAGCAGGATAATGGCCCATGTCTCTGTTGAGAGATGCTAGTTTGCAAACTCTCCCCATTGGTTCCTCCAGGCACGGTGGCTTTCCTTCTCTGATGACCTCTGCCTTAGGGACACCTTGCTCTCCCTGCAAGTGTCTAGTGGTCTTCTGGGAAGCTCTGAGCATTATCTGTTCCCATGCTGTGCCTGTGACAGACACATTTCCCAGTGTTCCCTGAGGCTATGGTCCCTACTCATCCTGTATCCTCGGCCGTCTCTCTGTGTTCCTCCCATCTGGCATGGGTGATGAATTTGTGTGTGTGTGTGTGTGTGTGTGTGTGTGTGTGTGTGTGAGAGAGAGAGAGAGAGAGAGAGAGAGAGAGAGAGAGAGAGAGAGAGAGAGAGAGGAGCCTAGATGTGTCAGTTTGGATCCACCAGATACTGCCTTCCCTGGTGTTGGTGGTGGTGGGGCTGAGAAGGTTCCAGAGACATCGAAGGGCCTCCTGAGAGCTTCCTTTAGGAGCCCCTGTGTGTCCCTCAACCCCTACCCCATGGCCCTTCCAGTCGCTGTGGGAACTGCTTTGGCTGTGGTTGCCCTGAGATGCTGGCTTGGGATGGAGGTGGCTGAGCAGCACTGGGTGTGGCTGAGGAGGTTGCCTGAGGGAGCCAGGGTGGTGGTATTTATCTTGGGCCCCATGGAGGACCCCATGGAGGTCATGCCATGAATTCACCTCCAAGGCCAGGTAAGGTAGACCAGGATAGGAAACGTGTAAGTTCTGGTGCTGCGTCTTCCTCCCTTTGATCCTCCCTCCTTCTCTTCCTTCCTCCTCCCTCCCTCCCTCCTCCCTACCTCCTCCTTCCCCTCCCTCCTCCCTGTCTTCCTTTCTTTTCTCCTAAGGTGTCACCAGACCTGAACTTACTTTGTAGGCAGAGCTGGCATTGAATTTCTGTCCCTCCAGCCCCCACCTCCCAAGTGTCAGGATTTCAGGCATGGACCACCACACCCTGCACCAAACACTCCAAGCACAGAAATAAAAAACCAGAAAGATCCCTGCTCCCATTTTCTCTTTAAATTTTATTTTATGTGTATGAGTGTGTGTTTGTAAGTGTGCACACTATGCATAAGCCGGGCACCCCTCCAGGCCAGAAGAGGGGTTGGAACCCTTAGACCTGGAGTTACAGGTGTTTGTGAGCTTCCATGTGGATGCTGGGAACCAAAGCCAGGTCCTCTGCCAGAGCAGCCAGTGCTTTTAACTGCTGAGTCCTCCTTCCCCTGCTCACAAAAATGAGAATTTTGAGGACTTCGCTACCAACCCACTATAGTAAGAACATTGTCCCCTGTCCTGACTGCCACTCCCATGGGAACAGCGTGGCCCCACCCATGATTTGGGATGTGTTCTCCTGGGGTGCTGTCTTCCCTCTCACTTCTGAGGTGGGGACAGGGGGACGGACAGTCAGGCCTGAGACTGCTTAGATTTTTCTGTACTTGGGCCAGAGCCAATTCCTTCTTTCCCTAGCCATGGAAAGTAGGCCCTGCCCAGGGTGGTGGTTTGGCTGATGGTCCAGGAGTGTTGTTCCTGCTTTCCCCGTGACATTTTGCAGAGCTCCAGGGGTGGGGGTGGGGGCAGCCTCAGGGTATCGTAACAGCACAAGGGGAGCCCTCCTTCTCCGAGGGGTGCTCTGAGGGGCATGTGCTTGCCGAGTGGCTTTCAGTATGACCTGGGCACTGGTCTTGTGTGCAGAAACTTCTTTATGGCCTCTGGGTTGAAAGACAAATGGAGCCAGTCTAAGGGACCGTGGCTGTTGCTGGCTTAGCCCCATGACAAAAGAGGCCTCTCTTCTCTTTATCTTATACCTGTTGGCTCTGGGTGGACACCATTAGGGGGCCTCTGCTGCCAATACATATCCATGGTAGTCCCGCCGCCAGTGTCACATGACTGAAGGAAAGTCACATGACTGAAGGAAAGCTGCCCAGCCTTGCCCTTGGGCTGCCCCTACCTGTGTACACCTGCAGTACACAGAGTCTTCACTCTCCAGGCTTTGGGACAGTAAAGGACTTTACAGGCTCCAGTCTGTCCTCAAGGCTCCTTTTTGGAGGAGAAGCCTCAAAGAAAGCTGTTTGGACCCTGGAGACTGCTGCTTGGCAGTGTGCTTGGTCTGGGGCCAAAGCCACAGGCAGCTCAAATGTGCAGATTGCCGGGTTCTTCTGCAAAACTCATCCCCACGGAGCTGTGGATGCAGCCCTGCCCGTGTTTCCCAGTCCTTCCAAAACCTGGCAGGGGTCACCGTTGCACAAGGGGTCAGGTTCCCAGCCCTGAGGAGCCTGAGGAGGCCTGGCCTGAGGGAGAGGTGAGAAGAGAGAAAGCAGATGCTATGGTCAGTCCCTTCCTCTGTCTCATGATCCTACCCTGGCTCTCCGAAGGGCAAGGACTGCTTCCACTTGGCCTAGGGAAACAGGCTGAGATTGGGACAAGGGTACTGAGGTCAAGTAGCCCCTACTGGGTGTCTCTTCCCAACCCAGTACTGCCGGGAAACAGAGTACAAACCCTGAACAAACACCCTTTGTTGGGGTGCCATACACCCAAGAATCTTCAACAGGCTGGTGCAAGCAGCCCTCTGTCCTATGGGAAATGTATTTTCTATGAGGTCTGGGCTTTTCCTCCACCAAACGGGTTCTTCCCTCAGAGCGCTGCACTTCACGCCCTACCCTGAGTAGTGCGACTCCTGCTGGCCGTGAGTGGAGCCGCAGCCCCGCTGTGTTTGCAAGTCCAAAGGCAAGGTGTCAGACCTTTTGGTCCCTGGTGCGGTCAGAGCCCCATCTGTGGGGCCACTTCCAACCTTAATTAAGGCACGAGACCCAGCCTCTGAACATTGTTGTATCAGAGGGGTTCAGCCTGTGACTTGACCGGGCCAGACAGGCATGGGGAAAGGGGCAGGGGCGGGGCTGTGGTGGGGAGAGGGGGGGATGGGGCGGGGCAGGGGCGGGGAGAGGAGGAAGTGGGATGGGGCGGGGCAAGGCCTGAGTTGGGCGGGGTGGGGTGGGGTGGGTGCAGATATAAGGGGTAGGGGGGGAGGTGGTGCAGGAACGCACAGACATTAATACTATAGTCATTTGTGCCTGATCAGGAAGTGGGCAGAGACCTAAGTGATGCCTTGGGAATTGGGGGATGGGTTTATGGGGCAGGGCCATTGGGTCCTGCAGGCTTGTATACAGATCACAGACCCCCTGCCGAGTGCGGGGGTAAAAGGGGATACTGTGGAGCCAGACCTATCTTGCTCTGTTGCCTGAGATGACCCCGGGTTCTCAGTCTTCCTGCCTATATACCCAGTACAGTGATTTTAAGTGTCTCACCAACTCTGGCTGAGGCATTTGGTTTATGAGTATGTATGTACCCATACTCCCTGCAGGGAGGTCAATCCCTGATCACTGCTCCAAAGGTCACTCAGCCCCTGACCTCTGCCCCAAAGGTCACTCACTCAGCTTTGCTCATGTCTGACCTTGGGTCTGATTTCTAGCACCACAACCAGATGGGAGCCTCTGGCCTTGGTCTTGGCCGAGGTCCTGAGTGTGTGTCTTACAGCTGTGCCTCAGTAACTTGAGGAGCCTGGAGACACAGACCCTGGAGCTGCGAAGCCCAGCGCGGAGAGGAGAAAAATCTGCCTGGCTCAGCTTTCCGGGAATCCACAAAGGATGTGCTGGGTGATGCTGGCCCGGCTCCCTGGTGGGGACAGCTTGGGAGCATCTGGGCAGACACAGTCCTGTGGAGCGAAGGGCTGGGGGGGGGGGGTGGTTCCGAGGGTGTGAAGCTGCACTGGAATTCCAAGCCTTTAATGCCAGCCATGGTGGGCTCCGCATGGCTGCTTTGGAGATGAGGTACCTTTCCCTCCTGGTGGACGGTGCTTCCTGCTGAGATGCTGAGACATCATGCCCCCCTGTGCCTACCCGGCCCTGCCAGATGGGGCTTCTGGTTCCTATTACGTGTCCCGAATAGGGACGCAGTTGGTGTGGTGAGCACGAGTAAACAGAGCCCCCAGGAATGTGGGGGCAGCTGAGGCCACATGCATGGGCCCAGACGCCTCAGGAGGGAGGGCTGGTGGCTGAACAGCTGACTCAGGTGAGGTTAGCCAGGCCTGGGGTCAGCATGGCTTACAGCCATGTAGGGGTCAGAGCAGAGATGGGGAAGAGCTCAGTTTGGCGGGCTTGCCTCAGCTCTGTAGGGAATTGCTGCAGCTTCTCCCTTGAAGCTTTTATCAGCGGCCCTGAGTGTCCAGGAGATCAGTCACTGCCTCCCCACGGCTGACTTCACCCCAGAGAAGGGGGGGCTTCCACGTGCTCCTCTGGCTGTGCTTCATGTGAGGAGAGCTGTTGTATGAGCAATGTGGCTTTTAAGCGAGCTAGCTTTGAAGGAAGCCCAGCCTTCTCAGATCCCTGAGGCATCTCACGAGGTCCATTGCAGCTGTCAGCACCTGGGCCTTGCGATGCTGACCCCAGCGGTGTCAGACCCCAACTCCTAGGCAGTCATTAACCATATCTCCAAGCTAGGCCAGGGACTGTACTGCTTAAAGTTGACAGTGTCCTCGTATCCAGGTAGCATCTTAGGTCTGAGCATCGCTACCCACAGTACTTTAGTGATGGATCTCAGGTTCGCTGACACAGCTCTGGGCTCAGGTCTGCGGGCAGACAGCCTTACCTCCCAGGCCAGGGACAGCATTCTTGCGGCTTCCCTCCAGAGCTTAGGGCTAACTTCCGTTAACCACAAGGCCATTGCCAGAGACTCCGTCATAACCAAATCCATACCAGGAGCTGGCTGCCACTGCCAGTGAAAGCTCTGTGTCCATCCTCCACTCCTCGCCAGGCAGAGCATCTCTCCCGTCTCCCAGGGCAGTTGAGGTTGTGAAGGATCTCATCCATGGAATGCTCAGGCACCTACCAGGCCAGCCCTTCCCCTCTAACCTCAGCAGCAGTCCAATCAGGAGGGATAGGGTGCTGCCCTCTGGGACATGGTCTCACTGAGGACCTATGGATGCTATGGAAGTCTGGACGCTCTGGTAGGGTGTGAGGTGTGGCCTGCCTGGCCTGTGAGGTGAGATGGCACCTGTTTGTAGAGGCTCCACACCTGCCCTTTTGTCCTGGCTGGAGGACCAAGATGGTAGGGTAGATCTTGCCTTGCCTCCTAGCCTGCTGTGAGGGAGCGAGCCATCTACTTCTCAACAGCCTTTGGGTGTTTCAAGTTTTGTGTTGGGGAACGCTGGGCTTCCGTCAACGTGGGATGATCTGCCTTGTATCCAGTCCTGCTGTGTCTAGAGGATTGAGAGAGAGAGAGAGAGAGACAGAGACAGACAGACAGACAGACAGACAGACAGAGACAGAGAGGGACAGACAGAGACAGAGAGAAAGAGAGAGACAGAGACAGACAGAGAGAGAGACAGAGAGAGAGGGACAGACAGAGAGAGACAGAGAGACAGAGACAGAGAGAGACAGAAACAGGGAGGGAGGGAGAGAGACAGAGAGAGAGACAAACAGAGAGACAGAGACAGAGAGACAGAGACAGAGACAGAGGGAGGGAGAGAGACAGAGAGAGAGACAGACAGAAAGAGAGACAGAGACAGAGACAGAGACAGAGAGACACACAGAGAGAGATCCACTGTACTGTGGACCCTGTAGGTGGCTGGGGAAGCAAAGTCAGGCTTTCTGGGAACTGAGAACAAAGGGGAGACTGGTGCAGGTTCATGTGGGAACCCACCATCATTGGCCCTGCTTGTCTGGGAACAAGGATCTGTACTCTTGGTCTGATCTAAATTATTCATTTCTTCATGTCCCCAGCCATCAGCTCCTGCACTCTGGGAAACGGTGGCTGCCAGCACCAGTGTGTACAGCTCACGGTGACACAGCACCGCTGCCAGTGCCGGCCCCAGTACCAGCTGCAGGAGGATGGCAGGCGCTGTGTGCGTAAGTATTGTGTAGCTGGAGAACGCATGAGGGGCTCCAGGATCCAGAGAAGAAGCTGATGTGAGGATGCCTGGTGGGAGGAGGGAGGTGAGGGCTGCTGGGGGCCTGAGCTGCAGGCATGGGATTGAGGCAGGAGGTGAGTGCTATGGGATTTCAGGTTTTCAGAGCAGGAGGCTCAGGATGCAGATGGCACCGTGGTTCCCTAGATGTCTGTCTGGGGTCTGGATGGAGGAGATAGCCAGGCCAGCGTGCTCTGGACTCTGGGCTTGCCTAAGAGAAAAAGACTTTGCTGAAGGAGTGTGTGGGGCAGGATCACAGTCCCCTCCCCCAGATGTGGAAGTGGGACACATCAGGTGTCCCCCAGCACAGTAGGAAGCAAGTGTCAATGTGAGGGGGCCAAGGCCAGCCACGTGGGTGGAATGGCATGGGGTCTCAGGACTGGGAGATCACAGAATTAGGGGGACAGAGGGCTGAGTAGGTTACACAGCTGGGACTGTTAGGAGTTCAGGGATGGAGGGATTCACAGAGCTGGAGCCGTGGGGCTAGAAGATAAAAATGGTGAGAGTTTCACAGGGCTGAGAGAGTTACAGGGTTGAGAGGGGCACCAGGCCTTGGGGGTTCATAGGCTTGGCTGATCATATGGGAGGGATCCTTGGGTCAGAGGATTGGGGAATCATAAGGTTTGGAGCTCCCAGTCTCAGTGTCTGTTTCAACACTGTATCTCAAAGCAAGAGCTCTGGGAGGTGTAGGCCAGGCTCACAATCAGAGCTGACTTGGGCTGGCCACCTCCTTGCCGGATGGCCTTAAGCTAGGCCTCACTTCCTAACATGGTGCCCATTCTTTGGGAGCCATGACACTTGAAAGTTGTGGGTGTAGTGGGGTACTGACTCTGTTCTGGTAGAGCCTTGAAGCCACAATCTTGGCTATGGAGACTAATTGGGGGAACTCAGAATTGCCTACAACTGGGGGACCATGGCACAGGCTGGAGCTGAGAGGAATTCCTGTACTGGGGGGGGGGATTCTGAGTCTGTCAGAGTCCCCTTCCCCATCTCTTTTCTTTGCCTCCACCCCTCTGGCTCTGGTATCCAGGGAGAAGCCCGTGTGCAGAAGGCAATGGTGGCTGTATGCATATATGCCAGGAACTCCGGGGCCTTGCCCACTGTGGCTGCCACCCTGGTTACCAGCTTGCTGCAGACCGCAAAACCTGTGAAGGTAGCATGCTTTGTCTAGCCCAGCATCCCTGAGGCACCTGCTGGATGGGTCTTTGGGGGACCGAGAGTGATGACTAGTCTCCTCTCCTTGACAGTGGGTGGGAGGGAGGGAGTCACCCCAGGAGCTGTCTACAACCCAGCCGTGTTTCTGCAGGAGGGAGGGAACTCGGGTTTCTGCCTTAGACATACTTCCTATATTGTCCAACCAGCACCCAGTCCTTTAGGGGGCAGGAGAGGTAAGCAAGGGGGAGGGGAAAAGGGCCACCTACACACCCCAGAAAGTATCCCAGCGAGTCAGTGGGGAAGTGAGTAGCTACACACCCATTTGTACAACAGGGCTGGAGAGATGGCTCAGCGGTTAAGAGCAGTGACTGTTCTTCCAGAGGTCCTGAGTTCAATTCCCAGCAGCCAGAATGGTGGCTCACAGCCAGGTGTGATGGGATCCGATGCCCTCTTGTGGTGTGTCTGGAGACAGCAACAGTGTACTCACGTACATTTAAAAACAAACAAAGAGAAAAGACCCCTCAATATGAAACACAACTTTGGTCTCTTCCGTCCCGTCTGTGCCTGGCAGGTATTGGGACAGCATGCTGTCATGCAGGCCAGGAAGCTGTTAATGTGCCCAGGGACATCAGCCACCACCACGTTCCCACTGTCGGGAGCTCCTAACACCCCTTCCCTGTTTCTCCCTTGCAGATGTGGATGAATGTGCTTTGGGGCTGGCCCAGTGTGCTCATGGCTGCCTCAACACTCAGGGATCCTTTAAGTGTGTGTGCCACGCAGGCTATGAACTGGGCGCCGATGGCCGGCAGTGTTACCGTGAGTAGGCAGTGAGGAGTGGACTGGGGACGCTTGGGACATTAATGTGGCTCCCCAAGACCCTAAAAAAGTCAGTTTCAATTGGGCAGCCCTGGGCGTGGGTTCCCAGGGTCTGCTGAGGGAATGCTAACCCCTCATCACAGCGGTGATGCCCTCACAGGGATCGAGATGGAGATTGTGAACAGCTGTGAGGCTGGCAATGGCGGGTGCTCCCACGGCTGTAGCCACACCAGCACTGGGCCCCTGTGCACCTGCCCTCGTGGTTACGAGTTGGATGAAGACCAGAAGACCTGTATCGGTACGAGCCAGTTCCTTCCAGGCTGCCCTGCCCCTCCGTCCCCAGGGCTCGCTGCTACAGCAAGTCTTGGCCTTGTTTGGTGCCATGGCTTGGAAGTTCTCCTCTCTCTGCTGCTCTTGACTGCCTGGGCTCAGCAGGAGCAGCAGGGGAGCTGACAAGAGTCTGCATCACAACTCAGAAGGAGTCTGAGTGCTTGGGTTGGCATGTGGGGGAGGGGAAGGAGGAGGAGGAGGATAAGGGGGAGGGGGAGAGGTGTCCATGGAACTGTTCCTTCCAGGCGTGTGTGGTTCTGTGGCTGTATGGATGACTGTATGCAGTGTGCCAGTGATTGTGTACAGGTTCACATGTGGTCAGGTTGGATCGCGTACAGGCATGTACACAAGGGTGCGGGCGTGCCTGAGTAAGGTTGCTGTGTGGATTGCGGGAGGGCGTATGTGTATCCGTGGTACCTGTAGTCTCCTGCGTATGCCCCACAGACATCGACGACTGCGCCAACTCTCCGTGCTGCCAGCAGGCGTGTGCCAACACCCCGGGTGGGTATGAGTGCAGCTGTTTCGCTGGCTACCGGCTCAACACGGACGGATGTAGCTGTGAGGGTGAGCGCATGCCGTGCGGAAGCAGCTGGGTGGTTAGGGGTCAGCCTTGGAACTGTTGAGATGGACGTGGGATCCACCTGCTTAAGCTTGTGGACATTGATTAAGTGCCTACTGAATACTCAGGCACACCCATCCTGGCCACATGTAAACTTGCTTATGATCTGACATACTACACACAAGCCGTACATACAGCTAGCCAGTCTCACATAGCGCCAGGACCGTACATTTGTACACAGTCATATTCCTTAAATCACACACACCATTGCCCCTTCCTCCTTCCCTCCCTCTCTCCCTCTGGCCTATAGTCTCTCCTCACTGAGTTGGGACATTTCTTAAATGGCTCTCCTGGCAGATGTCCACTGTCCCTTCACTCTCGAGGGGAAAGACTTCCAAAGCAGTCACTGTGGCTGGGGTGGGATGGTGGTAGTGTTACCAGATGCTTAGAGGGATGAACTCGGAACTTTGTCATTTGGGTACAGCCAGATCAGGAAGAGTCCTCCAGGTTTCCGGCCATGGGAGCACAACCCCAGCAGCCTTGTTTGTTTGCAGATGTTGATGAGTGTGCCTCTGGTCACAGTGGCTGCGAACACCACTGTTCTAATCTGGCTGGCTCCTTCCAGTGCTTCTGTGAGGCCGGTTACCGGTTGGATGAGGACCGCAGGGGCTGCACGCGTGAGCCTCCCCTTAGGCACCACTACCGCAATCTAGCTGGCTTACCACCTTGTGGGCCCCAGGTGGTCCTGTCTCCTGCTGTAGGGGTGGGGCCAGCAGGCTGGTCACGTAAGTGATAGATAGGTAGGGCACAGTGTTAGGGGGGTCTTGGGGCATCCCGTTTCTCGATAACAAGGAAAGAGAAGAGCTGAGACCTAAGGCAGTATTGTTGCTGAGTAAGTGGGCAGCAGAGGTTGAGAGGTCTGTGTGTCCTTCTCCAGCCCTAGAAGAATCTGTGGTGGACCTGGACGGCCGACTGCCCTTTGTGCGGCCCCTGCCCCACATTGCGGTGCTGAGGGATGAGCTGCCCCAACTCTTCCAGGATGACTATGGGGCTGAGGAGGAGGCAGCGGCAGCAGAGTTGCGTGGAGAACACACGCTCACTGAGAAGTTTGGTGAGGCATGAGCCTGCCCTTGGCTTCTCCCCTTGGGGAGGGCAGCTCCTGAGCTAAGCTGCCCTACAATGTTGAGGGGTCCCAGAAGGGCCTACCCCTTCCAGGACTCAATTAGCCCCTAGCTCCCAGGGTGGGGATCCCGTATCTCACTTAGAACTTAGAGGCTTGCTCTCTCCTCTTTGACCCAAGGGCCTGAGGTTAGTCCCTCTTCTTGTCTTCCTGCAGTCTGCTTGGATCACTCCTTCGGCCATGACTGCAGCCTAACCTGCGATGACTGCAGGAATGGGGGGACTTGCTTCCCGGGCCAGGACGGCTGTGACTGCCCAGAGGGCTGGACCGGGATCATCTGCAATGAGAGTGAGGCTGCTGGTGGGGTCTAGGCAGAGTCTGTGAACCCCAAGAGCTGTGAGCATCCATTCTGTATGGTTCCCCCTGCCTAGCTCTGGGGAGAAGAATCTGAGTATGTTTGCCCACCCTTCTGTCCATCCATCCATCCATCCATCCATCCACCCACCCATCTGTCTATCCATCTACCTGCCCATTTACCTACCCATGCACCCACCCATCCATCCTCCATCTGTCTCCATGCCCAACCATCCATGTACCCACCCACCCATCTGTTTTCCTATCCATCCATCCATCCATCCATCTGTCCATCTGTCCATCCATCCATCCATCCATCCATCCGCCCACCCATCCACCCCTCTACACATTTATGTACCCATCTATCCATCTGTCTACCCACCCACCTGTCTACCTACCCACATATACATCTGTCTGTCTGTCCATCTATCTGTCTACCCACCCACCCAGCCATCTGTCTGCACACCTATTCATTCATCCCATTAATCCTATCCATTCGTTATCTTATCGGTCCTTCCTTCCCTTTGATAAGTGTCTGCTGACTGTGCCCCACCCCCACTCCTACCCCTTGCACTAGACATGGTGCACTCTGGGAACCAGTGGGGCTAGACTGTGTGATGTACCCAGTCAGTCTCCAGGAATCTAATGACAGGTCAACAAATCGATAAGACTTTTGGAGGCAACTATGGAGGAGAACCGGTGGGCGGGCTTCTCTCCTACAGGTAGTGGGGACTCTGAAACCATCTAATAGGACAACTTAGTAGCTGAAGCGCCCTGGAAATGGATCCATCACTGTTCCTTATCCCTCCCAAGGCCTCCTGACCAGGATGGCACCAGGCAGGCCCTTCAGGATGTGAGGATCACCTGAAATAGGCCATCTGATTAAAAGGGTCAGGGGGTGTGAGTGTTAGATGTCATGATGTAGCCATTGATTAGTGATGTCTGCCCTGAGTGTGGTTGGGGACGAGAGGTACAGATAGTATCATTTCCTGTTCCAGGCTGTTTAAAATGGCCGTCTTCAGTACCAGGAGGACCTGAGTTCTTACTGGTTGGTAATCCTGGTGTCTCCCTGTTGTCCCCTGTAGCTTGTCCTCCAGACACCTTTGGGAAGAATTGTAGCTCTCCCTGCACCTGCCAGAATGGTGGGACCTGTGACCCGGTGTCGGGAGCCTGCCGCTGTCCTCCAGGCGTCAGTGGAGCCCACTGTGAGGATGGTGCGTGTAACCCCTCTCTGGGAACTCTAAAGAAAGGGAGGTAATATGGAGCTTGGTGCAGACTCCGATTCTTGCTCCAGGGCTTTAGGCTGTGCCTGAGAGGGAGCAAAGAACCTTAGGGGGCTGTGTGCCCATTTCCTGGGATTTACACATAGAAGGTTGAGGCTCAACTCCATGGGTGAGCCCCTCGGACCTGGGAGCATTCAAGCAGATCTGGGTGGTGGCCAGCTGGGATTTGTAGAAGGAATTCTGTCCTTGCTGGTGGCTGCATGGGGTGATGCTTAACCTCCTGTCTAGCTGTAGCTTCCACACTGTTCATGGGAATAAACTTCTCAGGGGCAATGGCTTTATCTCTGGGTGTCCAGAACTTTATTCAACCATTTTAACTGTTCCTGTTAGGTCAGTGCTTCTCAACCTTCCTCATGCTGCAACCGTAGATTTATTTCCAGTGCTCCTTCATAGCTGTAATCTGCTATTGTTGCGAATCACAATATAAATATCCGATATGCAGGTGATCTTAGGCGACCCCTGTGGAAGGGTCGTTTGACCTCCAAAGGGGTCATAATCCACAGGTTGAAAACCCCACCCCGTTTGAGCAAGAGGATACAGTCTATAGAACCCAGCCCACAGGCCCCAGGGTAGTGTGAGGACAATAGGGCGGCCAGGCAGCCACATGACACCTACCTACCCACCTACCTACCGTCTGCATTGTCCATCTCTCACAGTCTGCTGCAAACATGTCGAGACTGGAAGAGCCGTAGGTAGGACAGGCTCTAGACCACCTCAGGGACATTAGCAGGTATAGGACCTGAATTTACGTCACTTCCCAGATACTTTTCTTCTGCAGTCCTGGGGGAGAGCCACCACACACCTCAGCGAGTGAAATAAATATACGGGTATAGTGAGTCGAGGGGGGCCTCTGGGGAGAGACAGGCAGATTTTGGAGGTGGAGACTTCTTGAGGACCTTGTGTTGGTTCCTCAGACCCTAGGTGTCCCTTACTTTGGGCGTGCATTCTTCTTGTGACCGTATCTGCTCATACCTCTTCACTGCCTTCCTCTCTCTGTCTCAGGGCTTCCTTCCTGCAAGCTAAGGATGTTTTCTGTCATTGTATTTGGGGAGCCCCCTTGGGCAATGGGGTGCTCTTTTCTCAAGAGCCTGGAGATCGGGATGTGGCAGTGTTTAAGGATTCAATTATCTATGTCCCTTTAGGTAGGGACATGGGGCAGGGCAGAGCCAGAGGGTCAAGGGCAGCCTTAGCCCTGAGGCCTCCCAGGCTTGGGTGTGGTCCTGACCAGGTGAGGTTTTGCAATGTTTCCTGAGGGTTGGGGGGGGGGTGTTGGGCTCAGCCTTCTGTGTGGGACAGAGGTCAGGATACTTAGAGCTTTGCGTGCTGGTGAGTGTGCACAGTGCTGCTGACTCTGCGGGACTGGCCAGCCCAACCAACAGGCCTCCTCAGGAGGTCGAGCTTGTGCCCACTGGGCATGGCTGCTCCCGTCTCCTGTCCCGGGTACTAGGCCTCGAAAGCGTCTCTTCATCTGAGGACCATGTCTGGGTGGGCCAACTTCCATCTTCAATTCTCACTAAACTGTCCCCCACAGGCTGCCCCAAGGGCTTCTACGGCAAACATTGCCGTAAGAAATGCCACTGTGCTAACCGGGGCCGGTGCCACCGCCTCTATGGGGCCTGCCTCTGTGACCCAGGGCTCTATGGTCGTTTCTGCCACCTTGGTGAGTTCCTCTACATCTGTCTCTGTGAACGGGGAGCACCTGCTTTGTGCTATGCTGGGAGCACCGTGGCAGCCTCTGTGGATGGGTTGGCTTGGGGTTATATATCAGCTATATGGAGTCTTATATCACTTCCGTGCTGGCCTCCAGGTATTGGATGCACTGACCCTAGGCTGGTGTGACTCCTAGCTTTCATCTGGCAGTGCAGGCAAACAGGACAAGACTTCCTAGGGAGCTTCTGGGACACTCTTGGCTTGTGCAACAAAACCAACGTCCCAGCCCCTGGCAGAGTTCCCATCTCTGGGTACACTGACTCTCAGGGAAGGAAGGGAACGGTGGATTAGCGCAGAAAGAGGGGGCGATGGTAGTGTTGGATATCTGTGAAAGAGTTTCTTGAGAGGAGAAATCAGGCTTGTCTTAGCTGGAAAGTCGTACGACCTAGGGATAGCATATCAGTTGTGCAGACCCTGGTTCCTAGCCCTAGGTCTCCAGGCCATGAACAGATATATATGGCAGGATTCCTAGAAGGTTCTGGAAAAGGACTTAGCTACAGCAGCATACCCTTCTCACCCTTGCTGGCTCCGGCTGGCTGGGGTGGGTGCTATAGCAGGCAGGCTCCTTACGGCTCTGTGTCCTCAGCCTGTCCTCCCTGGGCCTTCGGGCCAGGCTGTTCTGAGGACTGCCTTTGTGAGCAGTCACACACAAGGTCTTGCAACCCGAAGGACGGTAGCTGCTCCTGCAAGGCCGGCTTCCAGGGTGAGCGCTGCCAGGCAGGTGAGTCTCTAGGTGGGTGGGTGGGGGTGTCCCAAGGCCATTGAGAACCTCACGGCCGTCTCACAATTCTGTCTTGCCTCTCGCTCTGCAGAGTGTGAGTCAGGCTTCTTTGGACCAGGCTGCAGACACCGTTGCACCTGCCAGCCAGGTGTGGCCTGTGACCCTGTGAGCGGCGAGTGTCGGACTCAGTGTCCTCCTGGCTACCAGGGGGAGGACTGTGGCCAAGGTGCGTGACTGTCCCCTGGGGGTTCCGGTGATTGGGGTTCCTTGTACCAGGAAGCTTTGAAAGTGCATGGCTAAAAGCTGCCGGTCCAGTGCCTGGGTGTAAATGGCCCCTTTACCTACTGTCAGCTCAGTGGTACTGTTGTTCCCAGACTGTCGTAGAGGTTCTGAAGGAAGGAGCTGGTCTGCCTGCCTGGTTCAGGGCCAGCACTTCTGTGGAAGGACTGTTCACGACTGGCCTCACTGAAGTTCCTGGGAAAGCTCTGTGCTGGAGTCTGGGGCAAGATGGATGAGAAGGGAGCCAGAGGACGGGAGGCGTGAGGAGGAGCAGAGTGGTTGCTGGGGTGGGGATGCTTCAGAGAGTCCTACTCTGCCTGTGCACTTGCAGTCCCGGGTGTATGAGTGGGCACAGAGCCCCGACAATGACGATTGGCAGGTAGAAGAATGGGCCTCAAGACCAGAGGGTACATTTGTGACGTGGGTCCTTAGGTGTCACTGGGAGGCGTGAGGCAGGGCTGGGGAGCAGGTGGCTTGGTAAATCACATCCTGATTGGTTGGCAGCCCAGCAGATATGGGCTGAGAGCTTGCTCTAGAGGACCAGGAGGGAGAATAAGGTGCTGTGGTCTATACTGGCAGGGGACATGTGACGGGGTACTAAGGGCTAGGATCCTTGAAGTGAGGCTAAGGCTGTGTAACGTGTGGGATGCTAGGCTAGACACTCAGACATTTGGCTTAAAGCTTCTTTTCCAGGAGGAGATACAGCCATGTAGTCACAGGTCCCTGAGAGAGGGGGCAAAGGTCCCTAGTGTGTGTATTAGGGTCAGTAGAGCCATTGCCAACAGGCTGGGAGGGGTGAGCATCTCTTGGCATTGGCTGTCTATACCCATTGGTCAGATGGGAAGGGGGCTTCAGGGCTGAGTGTGACCAGTTTAGGGTGGCAAGGTTGGAGAGGAATGCAGGAGCCACCAGCCACCCCCTCCTTTTCCTTCCCTGTCGGGGAGAAAGGCAGAGAAGTCCCCAGCATCACCAGCCAGGGTCATAGGTCATCTTGGCAGAATCCCATCTGTGGGATGAGACCTGGTGAGGGCTCTCAGGTTTCTATGACACAAGAGAGAGAATACCCCAGGCTTCTAACTCTGTCTAGAATCTCCAGACCTGACCTGCTCTCAGGACTCTATGGTCTCGGGCTTTGTTCACCTGCTCTGAGTGTCCTTATTTGTACAAGCATCTGGGGAGTGGACAGGACTGAGGCTCCTAAGAGAGCCACCCAGACCATGCACACTCGCGCATACACACACACACACACACGCACATATACATGTACATACACTCACATACACACACCCCACACATACACATACATATACATATACATACATATACACATGTATACATGCACATATACACACATACACACATGTGCACAGACATGCACACATGCTCACACACATCACACTTACACACATACAAATACATGCACATGCATACACACATGCATACATGCACACACGTGCACATGTACATGCACATATACATGTACATATACTTACATACCCACACCCCACACATACATATACATATACACACATACATGCACACATAGACACACACATAGACACACCCACACATACACATGCACACACATGCACACACACTCCCACACTCACCCACACATACACATGCACACACATGCACACACACTCACACAACACACACACATACAAATATATGCACACGCATATACACATGCACACACACATGCACACACACAGTCACACATTCATGTGCCTTTGTACATACACACACTTCTCTTTCCCACAAGCCTTTGTCTTCCTTTTCCAGATTCCCTGCCACATCTCAGGCCTGGTGTGCAGGGGAGTCTCCTTCCCACCAGTCCTCGGGTCGGCCCCTGTACCGAAACCAAAAGGAACCCCCTTTTCTTTCTTTACTTATTAAAGCCTCCAGTGCTCCTGAGGTCATACCACAGGAAGTGACATACAGACTTTTACAGAAATGGCTCCTCTTGTTATTAGGTCTGGAAAGTATTGCTGCCCTGGGTACCAGACCATGCTCAGTTAGTGGGGAGAGCTCCTGAGGCCCTGAGGGACCACCTCACCATCAGCGTTGAGCTCTTTCCCTGGTCTGTGCTGCGTGTTTGCCCCTTGTGCATGCGTGTGCAAATGTGTGTGTGGTGTGTGTGCATGTGCATGTGTATATGTCTATGTGTATGCACACATGTGTGTGTACATGTATGTGTGCATGAGCATGTGTGTACATGTGTGTATATGTGTTTGCATGTATGTATGTTATAGGCACCTAAAGCATGCACACATGTTGTGCCCGATCCCTGGTGATGGCTGCTTGCCTGCTGGACCTTTGCATCAGGCCTGCTGTTTCATTCCAGGGAAGGGTAGAGTGGGCGGGGACTAAGCAGGCAGGATGCCTTCCATGCATCCTAAGTTCCTACTCCAGTCTCATGCTCTCTTCTCCTCCAGCCCTGAGAGCATGACTCTTATAGGGAGCACAGAGGTGCTTTACCAAGTGAGGCTTTCTGGTGCCCAAGGCCATGGCAGGTACCAGGGAGTGGCCATATACATTCTTGGGACCTTTGGACCATTCCTGTCCAGGACACCCTGATTCCGTTCCTGCTCTATTCCTTGTTGTAACTTGAGTTGCAGAGTGTGAGGGCCCAGACATCTGGGATCCTCCCTTAATCCGTGTATGGACCAATTACCACTTCCTAACTTAATCCTGCCAGCAGTGACTACAGCTCTGGGGCTATGGAGCTGGGTGTGAAGGGAGGGGACCGGACTGGCGCATTTCGGTTGACCTGGCTAGAGGTGGTCCCCTGGGAGGACCACCCAGGGGCAAGAGTGATCCCTTGCTCCTGGGAGCTCTCCAGGGTCCTAGATGACCTTAGCTTCTGGTAGACAAGACAGGCTGCCTGGTCCTCTGCTGCCCTGCCCCTGCGTCTCCCTGCCTATGGTCCAGACTGATCTCTCCCAAACCCCAACCCCACCATGTTTCTATCCTCATAACCTGTTCGGGTCTTCCTGGAGCTGTAGAGAAAGTTCCTAGCCTTGGCAATTGCATGCGGAGTGCCTGAAGCCACCTGTTCCCCGCTACAGAGTGCCCGGTGGGAACATTTGGTGTGAACTGCTCAGGTTCCTGTTCCTGCGTGGGAGCACCCTGTCACCGAGTCACAGGGGAGTGTCTGTGCCCACCAGGGAAGACTGGGGAGGACTGTGGCGCTGGTGAGTGGCAGCTACATGCCCAGGCAGCCCCAACCCTGGACTGCATTTGAAAATACCATCCCGGACCATATTTAGGGACCTCTGATCCAAGATCTGGGTGGTCATGGACCATTTAGGACTTTAGCCCTGACCCTGAAGTGTTAGGTTCCTTCATAGTCTCTTCGGGGATTCATCCTGGGACAAGCTGGGATACGGGAGGTGTCTGCAGCTGCTCTACAGAGCCGTGGCTTTGCACTGTACCCTCCTGGACCATCCGCTCCCTGCATGGAGCATTTGTATCTGTACCAGGCTCTTTTTGCTGTTGAGCTATTCCTGGGGTTGGGTGTACTTATGTATGGGTGGGTTCCCCGCAGCCCTGGGGCTCTGAAGCCTGCCTCTTTCCTGGGCAGTCTTTTTCGGCAACAGTGGTCTGTTTCCGGTTGTGGCAAGAGGGAGCTTCAGCGGTATGCCCAGTGTGCCGGCTAGGGTGCTATGAAAAGAATAACTAACCCTGGGTGTGGGCTCTAGATTGTCCCGAGGGCCGTTGGGGGCTTGGCTGTCAAGAGATCTGCCCCGCATGTGAGCACGGAGCCAGCTGCAACCCTAAGACTGGAACCTGCCTGTGTCTCCCTGGCTTTGTTGGTAGCCGCTGCCAGGACGGTAAGTATAACTCGCATCTGGCCTTGGCCTCAGCCTGGGCGGGCACACCAGGCTGCTAAGCTCACCCTCTTTACCACCAACAGCTTGCTCAGCAGGCTGGTATGGGACTGGCTGCCAGATGAGGTGTGCTTGTGCCAACGATGGGCATTGCGACCCAACCACCGGACGCTGTAGCTGTGTCCCCGGGTGGACTGGCCTCAGCTGCCAGAGAGGTATGTAGGTCCTTTGTCCACTGATCCCGACCTCCTTGACCCTGTTCCCCGATGCCCTGTGGCTGTGCAGATCGCACAGGGTGACGCTGGTCTCTGTTGCAGCCTGTGACAGTGGATACTGGGGGCCCGACTGCATCCACCCTTGCAACTGCAGTGCGGGCCATGGGAATTGTGACGCCGTCAGTGGCCTCTGCCTGTGTGAGGCCGGCTATGAAGGTCCACGGTGTGAGCAGTGTAAGTACCAGCCTGGCACTTGTACCTCCTCTCTCAGTGTGTGCATAGGCATGAACATGCATGTAAACACACACATGCACACACACGCACACGCACACGCACACGCACACGCACAAGCACACTTGCTTAGTGCATGTCCTGTCTCCCACCGGTCAGTGGGACTTAAGTCTCACCTGAAGTAGCAGATGGGAAGCCAGGGAGGTCCTGCGAATTCATTTTTGAAAGTATTAGTCTTTTCTCTATCCCGGCTAGCTCCCTAATAAATGAGACAGAGCCTATAAGATTTATTTGATAAGCTTTATGGCACAGGAACTGGCCAGTCATTGATCTAGTCTAATCCTCTAAACTAATCTGGCTACTTCCAGCCAAAATCCCAGAGATACTTTTCGTTTTAGTATTGATTTGACTCTTTCTGCACCGTGTGTTTTTCCATGACGTCTTCTTAACCCCCACCTCATGGAGAATCCCCCCACCACCACCACTTCCCTCTCTCCCTCCCTCCCAATGCTGGAATCGGAAGTCCAGCCCTATTCTCTCTTCTGCCCAGCCATTCCCTGATCAGCTTTTATTGTTCATATAAACAGAAGCAGTGTTTACACAAACTTGAAGCAGGAGAGACTTAGAGTAAGCACTACAATAACCTCATCCGGATTGCACCAAAATATAGGGGTGGAGAAACCAGCATTTGAATGATACAAGGATAATCTGTACACAGTGCACAAAACATTCTGCCTACACTGTCCCAGCCAGGGAGGAGAAGCAGGGGGTCCTTAGGCCCCTGTATACTTCCAAGACTTGCATGTGGGCTGTGAGTGGGTCAGGGTAACCGGCCTTAGAGACAGCCCTAGGTGAGATCGTACTGGAATCCCAAAGACAAGGGCTGGGACTCTTAACCTCCCATCTCAGGAAAGGGTAGGGAGAGTGTGTGGTAAGGCCAGGCATCCCCAGTGTTGGGAGGGAGGGCCTTCTTCGTCAGGGGCTCTGGCCAGATTTGCTGTCCCAATCTGACACGAGACTGGCCTTTTTGTCTTAGCGTGTCGCCAGGGATACTATGGGCCCAGCTGTGAGCAGAAGTGCAGGTGTGAGCATGGGGCCGCCTGTGACCATGTCAGTGGGGCCTGTACCTGCCCAGCTGGCTGGAGGGGAAGCTTCTGTGAACATGGTAAGCTGAGTGCAGGCTAGCCCTTGAGTGCAGGCTGGGCAAGGATCTCTGGCTCTGAGCCTCTTGTGATTGCCACCTCTGTCTGTAGCCTGTCCTGCTGGCTTCTTTGGGTTAGACTGTGACAGTGCCTGCAACTGCTCTGCCGGGACACCCTGTGATGCTGTCACCGGCTCGTGCATCTGCCCAGCTGGCCGCTGGGGCCCACGCTGTGCCCAGAGTATGTAAGGGGGCTCATCCTGGGTACTGTGGGGAGCATGGGTCCTTCACTGGAGGGAACACCCCTGGGGGCCCCTTCCTGGCATCTGACTGAAGACACCACTTTGTCCATGAGGTCCCAAGTGTCCACCGCTCTTATGGTTGCTCTGCTGAGAGGTGGCCCTGAAACCCTGGCAGATCTACTCAGTCCCCTAGCTCTGTTCCTGATGGCTCCTCTCCTATTGCAGGTTGCCCACCCCTCACCTTCGGGCTTAACTGCAGCCAGATTTGTACCTGTTTCAATGGGGCCTCCTGTGACTCCGTCACAGGGCAATGCCACTGTGCCCCTGGCTGGATGGGACCCACCTGCCTGCAGGGTAAGTCTTGCATGGGAGTTCAGGGTCCAGTCCTGGGTAATGGCCTCTCAGTAGGTCCATGAGGGACGTGTGTGCATAGTATGGGTGGGTAGGTAGAGCGTTCATCGGTCAGCATGGCTTTTAGAAAGGAGCGTGACCGTGACCTTTAGTGTCATGCCCCTAAGGCTAAGTTGGTGGGTATAGGACAAGCCTGGGCTCTGGCATCATAGAGCCAGCCTGGTAAGGCTCCAACTGGAAAGTCAGGTTGGGCTCTGGGGATGTGTGGAAACTTACGGGACTGCAAAGGTCTCTGCTGGCCGGATGCTGAGGCTTGCTTCTGCTTTCTGGGCCTCAGCCTGCCCTCCTGGCCTGTATGGCAAGAACTGTCAGCATTCCTGTCTTTGCCGCAACGGAGGGAGATGTGACCCCATCTTGGGCCAGTGCACATGCCCAGAGGGTTGGACCGGCTTGGCCTGTGAGAACGGTGAGCTATCTAGCCTGGGTGGTAGACATCCTTCAGGACAGAAGGACATCCTGTCAAGGGGGCAGCATCCTAGGGGGTGGCTGTAGTGTTTTCCCTTCCACCCAAGCTGCAGGAAGGTAGAGCTGGTATCTCCTGGGCAAAGCCCTAGCCCAGAAAGTTAGACAGACCCTCATCACTACCCCTGCTTTTGCAGAGTGCCTTCCCGGACGCTATGCAGCCGGTTGTCAGCTCAACTGCAGTTGCCTTCACGGGGGCATATGTGACCGGCTTACCGGCCACTGCCTCTGCCCAGCTGGCTGGACTGGGGACAAGTGTCAGAGCTGTGAGTGGGGTCCAGGAAGCTGGGAGGTTCTGCCAAGGGTGACCGGGTTTTACTCCATGCTGAAGATATGGACCGGGGCTGGCTCTCACCATGTAGCCCATGGTTAAATGGGTTCAGGGCCTTCCTGCTGGACCTAAGAGGCTAGTCTGATTGGCTGGTTGGCTTCTACTTTGGAGAGAGGATTCAGTGAGAAAGCCATGGTCTGTGGATTTGAAGCCTGTACCGCTCAAGGCTCTATGATCACAGGAGGCTGCCCAGGCTGTGGCTTTTGTGCCCACAGTCCTCGTTCTTCCTCCAGGCCTCAAACCCCCTCAGCATCTGGACAACTGGACACTGGGTTGTATACTACCCATCTGTCCTCTCTGAGTCTTCCCCTCTCTGCTCCCCCTTCTGCATAGCTACTGCCGTTTTCAGACCCAGCCTAGAGAACCCTTGGCTCAGAACCAAGCCTGGGGCTGCTGATGCCGGGAAGCCAAGTCAGGAGGGCCTCAGGGCAATCCAGTGCCTCTTCCCTGCCTCTCCTTCGCCCTCCAGAGAGGCAGAGGCCCTGGATTTGTAATCTCAAGCCTTCTGTCTGTCTGTCATGCTACAGCCTGCGTCAGTGGCACGTTTGGGGTTCACTGTGAGGAGCACTGTGCTTGCCGGAAAGGTGCCTCCTGCCACCATGTCACGGGGGCATGCTTCTGTCCTCCAGGATGGAGGGGCCCACACTGTGAGCAGGGTAAGCAGAGATAACCGTTCATGGACCGTTGGGAGGGCGCTGGGAGGGAGTTGGTGCTGTACAAGCACCTCAGGGCTCCCCTCTGCCCAGTTCCCAGAAAACTCACCCCGTTCTACGCTTCCCACAGCCTGTCCACGCGGATGGTTTGGAGAGGCCTGTGCTCAGCATTGTCTCTGCCCACCCAATGCCTCCTGCCACCATGTTACTGGGGAGTGCCACTGTCCACCCGGGTTTACTGGGCTTAGCTGCGAGCAGGGTAGGTGCTCCCCTAACGCCTGTTTTGTGGTGAGGGACAACTGGGGGATCCCTGAGGGTTAAGCCAGACCTGATCCTATCTGATCTATACTTAGCTTGTCAGCCTGGCACCTTTGGAAAGGACTGTGAGCACCTGTGCCAGTGTCCTGGTGAGACCTGGGCCTGCGACCCTGCTTCAGGGGTCTGCACGTGTGCTGCTGGTTACCATGGCACCGGCTGTCTGCAAAGTGAGTCCGGGGATCTGGGGTTCTGTCTGACACTGATATGCAAGGGGGTGGGGGAAGCTCCCAAGGTTGGCCTGTTCGGGGGTGCTGCATGTTCGAGTCCGCATCCAGCTTGTGTAGCAGACCCTCTCTCTCCCTGCAGGGTGCCCATCTGGGCGCTATGGGCCAGGCTGTGAACACATTTGTAAGTGTCTCAATGGTGGGACCTGCGACCCGGCCACGGGAGCCTGCTACTGTCCTGCTGGATTCCTTGGGGCCGACTGCAGCCTTGGTGAGGACCCCGGTTGCTGGGCTGGGTAGTGTATTGCTGAATTCTGGGGAAGGGAGTGGGGCCAGCCTATGGGAGGACAGCCCCCTGCCCACCTGCTTCCCTAATTCTCGAGTCCCCCATTGCTGATCTAAGCTAGAGTGGCACTGAGGGCTCTGGGAAGGCATAGGTGTGACCATAGAGGGCCCGGCTTCTGGCTAGCTCTGTCCCAGATATCTGAGCACAATCCCATGGCCAAGCATCCTGTCCAGGAAAGGGACTTTCCCCTGGGTCATGTGGGACCTTTCCAATTTGGAATCGAGGAAGAGCTGGAGTGTTGTGGCAGTGTGTCTCTGTAGAGGTGGCCTGGGGCCCAGCTCCCAGCAGAACCTATTCATGGAGGAAGATGGGTGATGCCGGGAGTTGGTGGTTTGACCCTTGTGTCTACTGTCCTGTCACTGGGGCCAGTACAGCCTAGGATGGGTGTGGTCAAAGCAGAAGCAACGACTCATCTGCCCCTCTCCACAGCCTGTCTGCAGGGTCGCTTCGGCCCCAGCTGTGCCCATGTGTGTGCATGCGGGCAAGGGGCGGCATGCGACCCGGTGTCGGGGGCTTGCATCTGTTCTCCCGGGAAGACGGGGGTCCGCTGTGAGCATGGTGAGTGTCTGCTGGGGGGCTGAGCGTGTGCATAGCTCACAGATGTGTCACAGGCTGCTGAAGTGAGCTCACCACGGGAGGGGGTGTGCCCATTCCTCAGGGACACATTTATACTCGCTGCCACTGTGAATTCCCTGGAAACCTTGGGGCTGGGGATCAGTCCCTTACCACGTGGACAGCCTGCCCTGCTGGCAAACCGGCCATCCCATGCCAACTCGGTCCCCACCCACTCAGCACTCTTGAGAGTTGGTTTATTTCGTGGCCTATTCTCATTTCTGTGGCCAGTGGAACCCCTCCCGAGACTGGTAGCAATATCTTCTGGGAAGGACATTTCCTGGTCCTTTTCTCCAGGCCCAGGGACCCCAGTAGAGGTGGGGTAGTGGCACATGGGTAGACCAGGGGACAGTGATCATGACCCACGCTCCTGTCAGTGTGCCCGGTCTCAAGGGAACACTCACAGCTCCTCCTGTAGTCCTCACAAAGGCTGTTCTAGGAACCCTTGTTCTCAGCCTAGGACTGGTGTAGTCAAAGACTGGAAGTCCAAGGCCAGGCTGTAGGCAGGATGCCCCCAGGTCCCGCCTCACTCCTGGGAAAGATAGCAGCGTGAAGGTAGTCAGCAGGCCACCTCTGAGTACACACGGCTGGCCATGCCTGGTCCTGGGTACACATCTCCCGGGCACACATTCTCAGCCCCGAGGAAGTGTGATGGAAGCCTTCCTCACTCCTTGCTGGCTGTGCGGGTGCTCACTTACAGTCCCCTGAAGACAGGGTTATCTTAGAGGGACCCTCAGATCAGGCCTCATGCTGGCTGCCCCAGATTCTGAATGAAGGATGGATTCTGTGACGGAGGGAAAAACCAGCTCCAGGCAGCTCAGGAAGCATTTGTCGAATGAACATCAGTCTGTGTGGGGACACGTCCCCAAAACATGTACAACCCTGACCAGAGTCCTCAGTTCGCCTGCCATCTGCCCCTAGGCTGTCCCCAGGACCGGTTTGGCAAGGGCTGTGAACTCAAGTGTGCCTGCAGGAATGGGGGCCTGTGTCATGCTACCAACGGCAGCTGTTCCTGCCCCCTGGGCTGGATGGGGCCTCACTGTGAGCACGGTGAGTGTAAGGGGCAGCTGGACTGAATATTGAACAGGGAGGGCCTTGCTCTGGACCCTGAGGAGGAGGCAGAGTTTGGGTCTGTGGGTCTGTGGGTCTGTGTAGAGGCAGCAGGTCGGGGAACACCTAAGAATCCATTTGTCCCGTCCCTGCACAGCCTGCCCTGCTGGGCGCTATGGTGCTGCCTGCCTCCTGGAATGTTTCTGTCAGAACAATGGCAGCTGTGAGCCCACCACGGGCGCTTGCCTCTGTGGCCCTGGCTTCTACGGTCAAGCTTGTGAACACTGTGAGTGGGGTCGTCCCTTTCCCTTGTGCATACCATCTAGGCTGGTCCTGGCGCATGAGAACAGTGGCCATCTTCTCAGGCCTTGTTCATGGGGGAGAGATAGTGATGGGATAACCAGGTTCAGAGGCTGGAGGTGCTTGCTCAAGGTCACACAGGACAGGAAGAGATGGGCTCCCATGCCAGCTCCTTCTGATGCCTCTCTCAGCTCTTGGAATTTGGTCCTTTGCCCACTGTGGGAAAATGAGGGGTTTCTGCTGCCTTTGACTTGGCCTAACCAGGATCCTTCCCCAGCTTGCCCCACCGGCTTCTATGGACCTGGTTGCCAGAAAGTTTGTGAGTGTCAACAGGGCGCCCCCTGTGACCCTGTCAGTGGCCAGTGCCTCTGCCCTGCTGGCTTCCATGGCCAGTTCTGTGAGAAGGGTGAGTGTTCCCAGCCCCCACCGGACCCCTGCACCCTTTCCTGTCTTGGTTAATTTGGGGAACGGGAACACTGATCCCACTGCCTCTACCAGGGTGCGAGTCAGGCTCTTTTGGAGATGGCTGCCTGCAGCAGTGTAACTGCCACATGGGTGTGCCCTGTGATCCCATCAGCGGCCTTTGCCTTTGCCCACCTGGGCGGACAGGAGCTGCATGTGACCTGGGTGAGTGTGGGGGTCCTTCCCAGGACGGGACATGGGGGTTAGTCTACCCCAATAGCAAATATCAATCGTGTGGGTTGACTGCATGTATGCCAGGCCTCGGACTAGGCACTGTGCCCTCCTGTGATCTCTGCTTCACCCTGCAACCTCTGAGGGCTGTGGCAGTAACCAGAACAGGATACAGAACAAGCATAGACATCCACTGGGGCTGCCAAGGCTAGGGTCCTGCTCTGTGGTAGCTTAGAGTCTTGGGACTCTGTCTGGCTATCACGAGAATGGCCCCAGTGAGGTAGAAATATGTTCCTGACTTAACAGTCGCCGCCATTACCCTTTCAGACCAGACTGCCTGAGGATGGGGGCTGTCCCACTGGGGTCATAAAACTGACCTAGTGACTTTTTAATTCATCCAGCCCTGGGGACAGCAGCTGTGGCTACTGCTTCACCAACTCAGGCACCAGGCAGGGATACGTGTGGACTGGTGCTCCTCCATTTAGGAGCCCAAGGTTGTAGAGCACAGATACTTTTAATAGGAACTGTCATACTCTTCGGGGGAAACTGAGGCCCACGGTCTCCTCTACTCCTTCCCCATAGGACATTATCCCACCTGAGCTTTCTACCCAGGTCCAGGCATACGCGATGGTGCTTATGTTTCTCTCTCCTACCTCTTGCCTATACAGATTGTAGAAGGGGCCGCTTTGGGCCGGGCTGCGCCCTGCACTGTGATTGCGGGGGTGGGGCCGACTGCGACCCCATCAGTGGGCAGTGCCACTGTGTGGACAGCTACATGGGACCCACTTGCCGGGAAGGTGAGTCAGGTCCCCAGGGGAGGAATCGAAGACTCCCATCTCTGGCCAGGCATCCACACTCTTGTCCCAATACCAAGTGGTAGAGTCAGATCAGTGAGAAACTTGGCCATGCCTTCCTGGCACCCAGAGTCCACACAGCTCCCGTGGTGATGAGTAGGCCTCAAGCCACTTCTCATGGGCAGGAACGGGTTGCACTGCCAGTCTAGAGCATCAACGCTTTCCCCAGAGTGATACTGCAGATGACAGTGTGAGCTCACAGATCCATATGCAGGCAGGGCTGGGTGATTGATTCAGTATGGGGGTGATGAATGCATGCATGCCCACGTATCTGTGAGCAAAGATGTATGTTAGCCAGTATATGCATGAACATCCCTGTGGTGTGAGCTATTTCATGTGCACATATGCCAGCACATAAGAGCAGTGACACAAGATTGGGGTTAGGGTGCAGTTTGCTGACTGGTGCCTGGGTACATAATGCTACCCACAGTGACCCCCCGGTGGTCAAATGTGGTACTACACCCTAGGGCATCCCACGTGCATTGAGCATAGACATTTAGCACGTCTCTGAAAATAGGACTGTGGGGAGGGTACTGTGGCCAGCCATTTTCCCTGGGGTGGCATTAGATTAACCTTCGATGAAGCCTTTCCCACCAGCCTCAGAGCCCTGCTCCCACCCCTCTTGGAAGTTGGCAGGATCAGAGCTGATCAGACCTCAACCCCTACTCCCACTGCTTATAGTAGGATGGAGAAGGTTGTGCTGGTGGACGTGTAGAGTCCCTGTGGGTGTAGGTAACTGAGGCCTTACTGCCCCATTACTGGGGGCAGCTATCTGTCACGCAGATCCCTGGGAGCCCATGCCCAGCCCAGAGTTTAGACAATAGGTGCTTGCCCAGGGGCTGCTCTTTGGTTAAGACCGGAGGAGGAGACCCATACGAGGGTGAACATTTCTGCTTCCCTATACCTTCCGAACCTGAACCTTGGAGATGGGGCTGGACCATGGGGCGTGGGGGTATAGGCTACTGCCTTAACCAGGCTTCGTTGATGAGTGAAGAAGACAATGTCAGCCTGGAGTGTGGCTGTTTTGAGGGTTCCCACCCCACCTTGTTGCTGACCCTTTTTTTCTTCACATGTCCCCAGTGCCCACACAGATATCCTCTAGCAGACCAGCACCCCAGCACCCCAGCAGCAGGGCCATGAAGCACTAAATCAGAGGAACGCCCACAGATGTCCACTACCCAGCCCAAGGGACCCAGGTCTCTGCTGGAGACTGAGAAGACGCAGGTGGGACGTCTGAGTCCACGCCTCTCCTGGAAAGCCATGGATCTCTGTGGACAGCTTTAGATCGTCACGCAGCCACACATCAGGGCTCTGTGGTCATGGGGAAGAAGGCCTCCTCTGGACATAAGGAATCCAGGGAAGTGGACTGGGCCTCAGGCCGATGTTTACATGGGGACCCTGCAGGCTGCCCTGTGGAATCCTGGCTCTCTTCAGGGATCTGGGGTGGGGATAAGCAAGGCCCCACCTGCCTGCTAGGTCCTTCTGGTGCTAAGCCATGGACTGCTGCGGCCAGCCAACTGTTTACCTGGAAATGTAGTCCAGTCTGTATTTATGTAAGGTATTTATGGGCAATTCCACATGCCGTTATGGCCCTGGGTTGGCTGGAAGCTGCCTGATCTCAGAACTCAGGCAGAAGGCTTTGGGGGTGGGGGGCTGCCAGCAAGCGGGATTAAGGGTTTTGTAAAACCCAGTGAGTTAAAGGCACAGTGGTGTCCTCATGGCCTGGGTTTCTGTGCTTTCTGTAGACTCTGTGGGTCTTTCCAAGAGCAGCTGGCATGAGGGCTCTTGGATGGGGACCTCCTGTATCCCCTCTCTAATGGCGGGAGTGCCACTCTGGTTACATTGGGGTTCTTCCTGGCTTCTGGCTCTGGGGCATGAGGCAGTGATTGGTCAAGGTGAATTGTCCCAGAGAACACACTGGTGCCTGAGAGACCTCTGAGACCTAGAAGGTGGCTTATCCAGAGACTAAGGAAGAATGTTCTAGAGGGAGCAGGGCAGGCCTGGTGTGGAAGGAAATTCATGCTTAACCTGAACAGCCTGCCCTCGCCTTAACAGGGTGATGGGCAGACAGCATCATAGGAGCTGGGGCTCCCTGTGGATTGAGGCTGATACCTCAGACTGTAGCTCAGAGCACAGAACCCTGCAGGAGGGTTGTGTGAAGGGTCCTGGGAATAGCAGAAATCAGAGGAGAGCTGGATTTAGACCTGAGCCTCTGCTCCACCCAAAGAAGCCCCTTGTTTTGGATTTGGATGGTGGCTACCTCCTCCCTCTCCCACTGCATCCAAGGCAGCTGAAACCTCCAGGGACACTTCAAGGGGTTCAGTGGGATGGTCAGTAGTGGGAGCAGGTCAGTTGGTCACTGTACAGATACTTGAGTAAAGGCAGAGGGATGGCAGAGCAGAGAATGGAATGGGGAAGAGTTTTGTGTGAATGTGAAGCAGGCAGTATGGGAGCAGAGGAGGAATTCTAAAGTGCCCAGAGGGAAAAGGGATTATGAACCAAGACTGGCCAGAAATTCTACAAGGGAAAGGCTGACAGCCAGGAAATGGAGATGTTGTCACAGGTATTGAAAAACCAAACGGTTTTTATGCCCAGCTAAACTATCGCCATACCCACAGTTTCACCCATTGTCTAATTTGGAAATATTCCTAGGAAGAGGCCAGGAGGGAGCCATGGGAAACCTCACAGCACATTTCCTACATGGCCATCATGAGGAGAACTGAAATTGTCCTTCTAAACCACAGGTCAAACTCAGACTGGCTCACCACAGGGTAGGCGCAAGGGAAGTTGGAGACAGGGTATCACTGGTGCTGTGAGTGACAGGCTGGGAGGCAGCAGTTGTAGCCAGCAGAGGTAGCAGATGGAATGGCCCACTTTAGCCCTCCTGAGGGACCAGGGTCCACCCAGGAGCAGGAAGGGAGAGAGAAACAGGGAAGGAAAAAGCAGATTTCACTTAGAGTCATATGATCTTGGCTGGCAAGGTGGTTCAGGGGGTTAAGGCCCTTGCCACCAAGCCTGACAACGTGATTTTGTTTCCCCCATGGTGACTTCCATCGGTTGTCTTCCGACCTCCTCATATATACTCCCCAACAAATCATGTAATTACATTTTTTAAAAAAGAAAGTCACAGGATCTAGCCTGTAAGACTCAGCTGGGTAGAAATACAACCATAGCAAGAAGATCTGGGAAGGGTGTGTATGTGTGTGTGTGTGTGTGTGTGTGTGTGTGTGTGTGTGTGTGTGTGTATGTGTGTGTGTGCAAGCAAGGCTCCCTGTGGAGGCCAGAGGCATCAGATCCCATGGAACTGGAATTACAGGGTATGAGCTGCCTGATATGGGCACTGAGAATTGACTGCAGGTCCTCTGGAAGAGTAGTATTGCTCTAACCACTGGGCAATCTCTTTAGCCCCTGAGGAAGGAGTTTTACTGTTGTCAAGGTGCAAATCACTGTAGCTATACACACACACACACATGCACACATGGATGCACATGCACAGGCACACACACATGTACACATGCATGAACACAATGCACACATGAGAACACATGCACGCATATATACGCATGCATGAACATGCACACACAAATATACATGTATACATGTATGAACACACATGGACACACACACGGACACACACACTTGCATGCACAGGCATATATACACATTCATGCATACACATACACACATAGGCATGCATGAACACACACATGGACGCACACACATACACACACATGTGTATAAGGGGGAGGGATCCAACTCGGGCCCTTCACACACTAGGCAGATGCTCTTATCACATAGCGACTGGTAAGAAAGCCAACATTTGAAGATTAACAAGCCCATCGAACCATGGTTGGTTGATTGCCTGATTAATTGATGATTGGTTGAGAGAGGCCTTGCTGTTAGCCCTGGCTAATCCAGTTTGCTATGTAAACCTTGGACTCAGGTCTTGTCTCTGCTTCCCAAGTGCTGGGATTACTTACAGACATGAGCCACGTGCCTGACCGAACTGATGTGTTTTTAAATGTGAAGTGGGAAGAATTAGGGAGAAGCAGCTACAGACAGTGCAGAGACTTAACAAAGAATGTGGCGGGCAGCTGTGTGCTAGTACCTTTGCAGCAGGAACGTGGGCACAAATTGGGAAAAGAAAAAAAAAAATGCTAGGGTTGGTGTAAGTAGAGGTTAAGGGAACTTGGGGGCTGGCGAGATGGCTCAGTGGGTAGTGTGGGTAATGGTGCTCGGTGACTTGAGTTTGAGCCCAGGACCCACATGGGGGAAATATAGGACACGGAAGAGCTGGCTCCGCCATTAAGAGCACACGCTGCTCTTACAGACGCTCAGAGGTCCTGGGTTCAGTAATTGCCGAGGCAATTACATGGGGGACCACAACCCTCCACAACCCCAGTCCCAGAGGCTCTGACACCCTCTTCTGGCTTCAGCAGGGTACCAGGCATTTAGGCAAAGCGCCCCACCCCTTCACATAACATATATTCTTAAAGAGTAAAAAAATAAGAGATAGTGGGTCACTGTGGCATGACCGAAGGAATAATTGCTAAACTGAACGGGAGTTGACTTCAGCCTTTAGTCAGAGGCCCAGCACGGGTACAGCATTAGGGACAGGTAGGGCATTGAGGACAGGTGAGGCATTAGGGTCAGGTGGCAGCTGTCATTGGACAAGCAGAGGTGAGAAGTCCAGGAACGAGAGCTCCTACACACTAACTGGCTAAGGGCATGGGAGTCCTGGCCATGGCTTCACTTTCTTGGGTTCAAAGCCAGAGTCTTAAATGAGGCAGGAATGCTGGGCTCCTTGGGTCTAGCCTCCATGTTAGTGCCTCTTGTAGCCACCAGGGGGCCTGAGAGAGAAACACACCCTCGCCCTGTGGCTGGTGGTGATAGGCATTAGGGAGCCGGGCAGAGTCAGGAATGTTCTGGAAGGACTTGAAGGACTGATGTGCAGGGGGGAACAGCAGTCCCGAGGCTGAAGATGAAGTTGTACGCACACCTTTATGGCCGGACCGTTTCCCACACTCCCTGGAGGAAAGGCTAGAGGCCTGGCCTGTCTCTGGAAATGGTCCGCAGCATTCAAACCGTCTCTGTGTGTCACATGCCTCTTACTCTGGTCTCCTCAGAAAGCAAAGGTGTGTGTCCCCCTCAGGCCCTACCCCGCAATACTCTGCTCATATCGGGCTGGGCACCGTGGTTTGCTGAGATGAAGGGCCAGCGCTCTGGTCTTCCACTGTCTCTCAGGCCAGCAGTCGAAGCACCCATGACTGGCAAAGTCACTGCAGGTGGCTCAGGACACCCAGGGGTCCTGATCTGGTCCTACTTAGCCCCAACCAGGGCACAGGCCTCTCTAGAGATGGCTAGGATATTAGAAGCCTTGATGGCCTCCTGCAAGCACCTGACCCTGAGTGGGTAGGGGGTCTTTTTAAGTCACCCGATCTGTGATATGCAAGTCCCTGCAGCCCGGATGGACAGGAGGGGCGGAGAGTCTCCCCAGCGGAGTAGGTGGGAAGGGTATCCCATATGATCCCCCATATTGGAGAGGAGTGTGGAAATGTATCACCACAACACAGAGAATGTGCTGTCTGCAACTGGGGAGGAGGCTGGTGCTGTCCGTCACTGGGGGAAGGTTTCCTGACCTGGGCCTATACCAGACAACCTGCTAGTATGAGATGTCTGCCTACTGCCCACTGTCTGCTAGCCTTGGCCACCCTCCCCCAGGGGCTGCACTGTCTTTGTCCCTCGGCATTACCACTTGCGGGTCACCTGCCCCAGGTAGCTGTAGTAACAATGGTTTCAGAGTCAGAGCCTCAGCCTTCCAGTCTACCTATCTGTAGTTACTGAGTGTGCCTGGTGACAGCCAGCCTGCTTCTCCTTGACCTGTTCCTACTCGGGGGTCAGTAGAGGGAACAAACCAGAGGCCACAGGAAGTGGGTTTACACCAGGGAGCCTTGCTTCTGCCACAGGCACCCATCAGTGTACACACACCATCTGTGTGCACACACACACACCACTCCCCAGCCACCAGTGTGCTGTCATACACGCGCACACACACAGCAGCTCTAAGAAAACATGGCACAGGGGTGAGGAAGATGGAGATGTTTATCTCTTTCAGGTTGAAGGAGGTAGTAGGTACTAGGCCCCCCTCAGAGCGTCAACTCAGCCATGCCTACTCACTGAACTCTGGCCTGGCCTTCCTTTCAAAGCAACCACTCACAAAAGTGGGTGAGCACTCGTCCTGCTGAGGACTCGTGTCAGACTGAGCCTGGACTGGGCCCTTCTGGCTGCCTTGGGCCATGGGGAGGGGCTGGCCCTAGATGTCGGGGTGCACAGCTCTTCCCCAGGCCTGAGGGTCATCACTGTCTGTGCCTTGCACTGAGGGGAGATTCAACTGTACCTGTCACTTCTGTAGCCCGGTCCAGGCTAAGCTGGCAAGGTCTGGCTGTCACCATCCCTGACCACACAAGTAGAGCCTTGCTGTGGGTGGTAGATGCCAGAGCTTAGGACAGACATGAGACCGGTCTCCTTGGATTTCACTGGGACAGGTGGCTCACATGTAAAACAAAATCTTAAAAGAGATATTTTAATGTTATTGAACTCTGTAAATCACAACATCCCTGCTGGTACCTCAGGTCACCTGTCACCAGCACTGTCCTCTCAGAGCACCGGTCCCTTTTGGTCCCACCTGGGATGGAGGGGTGCAGCTGTCAGGTGGCCCTATGGTGTCTTCAATGAAGGCAAGAGTCCTGTATCACTGTTAGCTGGTGTAGCTCAGGTGTCCAGTGAGAGGCCAGGCTAAGGCTCTTTCCAGAATGTGGGCCCCTGGAGCTTGCCTCAGAGGTGTTTAGGCAAGCGAATGAATACAGGTTCGGTGTTCTGCACTCATCCGAGAGCCCATGAGAAGGATCTGCATCCCATGATGAACCCTGCCCACTCCTGGGGGCAGGCAGGACCGCTCGGCTTGCTGGTTGGAGGATTGAAGGTGTGTCTGCCACAGCTTGGCTTCCGAGCTGCCCAGCTACACATCTGTCTCCACCCGCAGCCGCTCCATCCTGCGCACGTTGCCTTCCACGGCCACACGGCTGGTGATGCAGTGAGCAAAGCTCTCGGGAAACCAGCCGGTCTCTCCGTCCCGAAGCCGCTCACCATAAAGCCAGCCTGAATGCAGACAGGAAGATGAGAGAGAGGGAGCCCTCTCGTCTCCGCCTCTGCTCTCGAGGGCTTTAGGGTGTGGGTGATGGTTGGAACTGACCACCCCTCCTGACTCCTGACCAAGGAGGGAGGGCATTGCTCAAAGCCACATGGGCTCCCGAGGGGGTTGGGGACTGCACCAATCGGGGAGTGAACACCTGTTTGTCTCACTTAGGGACCAGAGTGATGAACTCATTTTGATCCCATGGTTTCAGTACCTGTAGTGGTTCCTCCCTTTGGAGAAACTGACTGTGGTGTGTATGTATGGAGGATGCGTGTGGATTCACACACATGTGCACCTGTGGTCAATTCCTCTGGTACTGTCCACTCTGTCTTTTGAGACCGTTTCTCGTCACTATTGGAGCTTGCCAATGGAGCTAGGCTGGCTGATGAAGGGACCCTTAAGACTTGCATGTCTCTGCTTCTCCGGCAATGGGATGCCACCGGCCGTGTGCCACCACACCCCAAATCAGGTCCTTATGCCAACCTACACTCTGCAGCCGTGTCAGGTGTGGCCCCACCCACACTCACCATCCTCTTCCTGCAGGACCAGGACGACGTCTGCCTGTTGCAGTGTGATCTCATCGGCCTGCTTGGCAAAGTATGCCTTGGTGACCTCCACCTGGGGCAGTTCTGGGGGGAAATGGTGAGAGCTAGGCCAAGAGTACTCTATTGCCCTGGGAAGGCAGTGATCCTCCCATGGTACTCTTCCCGGAGCAGTGCTCCCTCGGCAGTCCTCCCTCAACCCCTGTGGTACTCCTCCCTCAGTATTCCCTCTGCTACAGTCCTCCCATGGTACTCTTCCCACAACCCCCATGGTACTCCTCCCGTGGTAGTCCTCCCATTGCAGTCCTCCCACAGCACTCCTCCTGAGGCAGTCATCCTTCAACCCCCACGGTACTCCTCCCTCTGCAGTCCTTCCATTACAGTACTCCTCCCTCAGTACTCCTCTGTGGCAGTCTTGCTGCAGTCCTCCTGCTGCAGTCCTCCTTCAACCCCCATGGCACTTCTCCTGTTGCAGTCCTCCTTCAACCCCCCTCCCTCAGTACTCCTCCCACTGCAGTCCTCCCATGGTACTCTTCCCACAACCTCCGTGGTACTCCTCCCGTGGTAGTACTCCTCCTGCATTAGTCCTCCCATGGTATCCTCCCGCTGCAGTCCTCCCTCAACCCCTGTGGTACTCCTCCATGGCAGTCCTCCTGCAGCACTCCTCCCACTGCAGTCTTCCTTCAACCCCTGTGGTACTCCTCCCTCAGTACTCCTCCCGCTGCAGTCCTTCTTCAACCCCTGTGGTATTCCTCCCTCAGTACTCCTCCCGCTGCAGTCCTCCCACGGCAGTCCTCCTGTAGACGCAGGGCACCAGCTGTCCCAGCACAAGATGGACAGCTTCCCTTGGACGATGACTGGCCTTCCAAGGCTAGGCACCTGGTACCCACAGATAGACTTCTCCCCCTTAAGAGTACACCCAGGGGCAGAGGTAACATTGTGATGGTCCAGTCTTGTTCTATTCCTTGGACCTCAGGCTGTGGTGTAACCCACACT
This sequence comes from Rattus rattus, assembly GCF_011064425.1. NCBI lineage: Eukaryota > Metazoa > Chordata > Mammalia > Rodentia > Muridae > Rattus > Rattus rattus. The sequence goes on along the minus strand of NC_046154.1, from coordinate 6,439,512 downwards.
CACCTCCTTTGTTGCTGATGCCCTGCCACTGTCTCTCCTTGTAACTGAGTGCTGTGATCCACCGGGCCCGGTCACTCCTGGAGGGCACAGAGAGTATAGTTGATGCCCTCCTTCCTTCTCGGGGTCCATGAGCCCCTGCTCTATGATCACTGCCTGTTCTGACCTCGCCTACTGTCCTGAGGTTTGCTGTGCTTCAGCCCCTGGCATCGATGTTGGTGCCTGATAGCAGGATGCTCCTGCCTGGGGGCCTTTGCCCGGTGTGCTCTGGCTGAACACCGTTCCTCTGTGTTTGCTGCCCCATTGCCTCCCTCCCTTGGGGTCTAGACCTAAGCGCTACCTCGACAATGTGCCCATCAGTCACGTGCACGCCTGTCCCTTTTTCTGCTTGAAGCTTCCTCCCCGATTACTGGACAGTACAGCCATTCATTTCTTTGCTGTGTTTTGCTTACCGGCCCTGCCTGGCCGACTAGTAAAGCTCTCAGAAAACAGCTCGGCATGTCCCACCCCTGCGCATGCGCTCCTCTCCAGGTAGGCCCCGTATCTTACGCGGAGTCAGAAGACAGCAGTATCTGCTCCTGGCGGCCCTCGCTGTTGTGTAGCAGGTTCACTTGGAAAGGGTAGGGCACGGAAGAGCTGCGGCTGCTGCCTCCTGGCAGTGGGAGCTCCGAGGGTTCCACCTTCCTGACCTGCACGTGGTCTAGCTGCGCGTAGTCTTGGACCAAGTAACTTTCCTCACTGTGGGGACACAGGAGACTCATCAGGGACTTTCCTGCCAGGGTCAGTTGACCACAAAAGGGCTCCTAACGCTTGTCTCCTGGGCCTGGAGACGGAACTCTCAGGAGCTTCCGAGGCCAAGGAGGGAAACCCCAGCCTGCAGAAGGCAGTGACCTGATGGAGTCCCTAGCCACCTCAGATCAACTGAGGTATAGCACCGAATGCCAAGGTCGGAGGGGTTCAGAGCCGCTCTCCATCCGTCCTAACTCCCAGCCGTTCTCTAGCCTGACACCCGCAGCACAGTGCCTACCTTTTCTTCTTGGTGACAACCAGGACGTCATTGAATAGGAACAGGTAGCACGTGGGTCGGCTAGCAATTTTCCTAAAGATACTGGATTCTTCCAAGAGGAGGAGCTCTCCACGTTTCAGTAACCAGCGAGAGGCAGAGATGAGTGGGAGGGACTGGGGATAGAGCGGACAGACGGACAGATGAAGGAGATGGGCACAGCGAGGTGGGGGTGGTGTGGCAGGGATAGTCACTGCCTCCCTGAATTGAGATTGCTGTCCCTGTTAGGACGGAACCTTAATGGATGGCCACTGAGATGTCCCAAAGGTACTGTGTTCTACCTATAACAGGACAGCTGGGGTCAGCCCTGATTTTCTGGGCATTTGTGGAATGTTCTAGCCTAAGCTGGGGGCCGGGACAGTCCTGGAGAGGCTCTTAGTCAGGGATGCTTAGGCCTCATTTCCCACATGGAGTCCAAGGCCCAAGAAGATCAACAGCCCTAGCTGCCCTCCCTCCTCCTGTAGGTCCCCCTCCCCCAACTCCCCGCAAGGCCTCTTGCACTAGCCTGTGTCTCCTAAGACGTAGACTGCAGAGTGAGGTGTGGGGTTGGCGGGGCACCTACCTTGACCTTACCGAAGTCCAGCTGCATGTGCAGTGTGTACATCTGCTCTGTGCGCTCCATCTTGTGGGCCCCCTCGTTACATTGTTTCACCAGCTGTGTGCGGGGGCGGGGTTTAGTTTACTTGGTTTGGTCCACAGGGTGCCAGGGTTGAGTTTACAGGGATTAGTCCTCAGGGTGCCTCCCTTCCTTCCCTAGATCTAGTCCCTTTTCCTCTCAGCACTACAGACCCGCCCCACTCAGGGTCTCCTGTCAAGAGAAGCTGCCTTACCTTGCTGATGGCCTTCAGGGCACGGCTGGCGGCTTTATACCGTTCGGGATGGCCTTGTGTCTTCAGGCAGAGTGTCTGGAGGAGAGAGTAGTTGGGAAGCACCTGAGCCCCTCCCAGGAAGGCCCTACGTGGGGCAGAATCTGGAAGTGTGAGAGAGGGTCCTGTTGGGGCCCACCAGTATGTCCTCAGCCCACAGATGGCCTCTGAACCTCTGGGGCCAAGCCAGGCAAGGAGAGCTGGTACCACAGATATTGCCCCTGCCATTCTGGGGAATCGCAGTGTGGGACCCAGAAGCACTCTTTCTGTAGGGTGCGGGGTGTACGGGTACATGCCTAAGTGTGTGTCTGCAGGCTACAGTATCATGTGAGCGACCGCCCTGTGAGCAAGATTAATCACACCGCCTGAGTTGTAATTACCCAGTGACAGATCTGGGAGAGTGAGGAAAGAGGTCAGAGAGGCAACACTGAAGGCGGAGCCTCCAGGTGGGTTCCCACGGCAACAGCAACACCCAGGCCTCTCCGGGTACTCACATCCGTCAGCAGCGGCAGCCGGGTCACCCTCTGCATGGGGAGAATCAGGAAGGAGATCATGGGCAGGCCCCCACACGCAGGCAGTTTCTCGATCTCCCTCAGAACTTCCCGGAAGACTGTGTTGCTGTTCCTGCAACACGGGGCACTGAGTCACTCTGACTTTTGGGCGGAGGTCGGGCGGGTGGGACGGACCTGTGTGGGGTGGGCTGGGAGCACAGAGGGCCCACTCACGACAGCTTCTGCAGGGTGCGCTGCTGATAGACCTCGTTGGAGCAGTAGGCGATGTAAGGGTGGAAGTGGTTCTCGGCATGGTCCTCCAAGATGTCGCTGATGTCCTCCACGCACACCTGAGCTTTGTGCCGCTGCTCCAGGGCTTCAAAGAACCTGCAGCGGCATCGAAGTGAGGCGAGGTTGGGGAAGCCAAGCCTCAGTTTTGGTGGGCATGTGCACACACCTACACAGACTCACATATATAGACAAAAATGGCTGCACAGGCCACTCTCGGAGGCAGTATGTAGCAGGTGCCTAGTGGGTCAGGCAGAACCTTGTGTAGGCTAGGTCACATTTTCCTTCAGAGGGCTGTCCCGCAACCCTGAGGGGACCCTGTGACAGATCAGCTCTTCATACTGCCTTTGTTAACACCCACCCCTATGCGTGTCCCTGGGTGTGAGCTCAAGCAATCCTATGATACACTGGGGCCCTAAGGGACCCAGGGAGAGCCACCTCTCTCTAGGGATGGCTCTTGAAACTGAGGTGATTCTGCCAGCCAAGTTCCCTGCAAGGTTTCACAAACTGTCCACGCGCACGGAGTCCAGCCCATACGGGAACGAGCTGAGAGGCCTGTGCTCTTGGCGGAGGTCCCAGAGAAACCTCTAGCCTGACTCCAGTGAGTCAGGCAGGATGGTAACAAGGTGAACAAGTGACCTCAGAGGTTTGCCCAGGATCTCTAGGTCTTGGCTGCCTGGTGTGCGGGGTCAGTGGCCGATCCTTAGCTATGTCCACCTCTCTAGGCCCTGGCTCAGACAGCTGGGAGAACTCCATGTGTCAGAGAAGACCTCTCCCAGGCTTGGATATGGGCCTGGGCCCTTTGGACCTGACAGACCCTCAGATCTCATTTCCTATAAGGAAGTGCACTCTGAGAACCACTGGCCCTTGGGAAACTCTAGTAGGGAGGCTCAGAAGCGCATGGCCCCATAAATGAACAGAAGATAAGGCTACCTGGACACAGGCCCACCATGCACAAGTTGGCAGGCTAGTCCACTCAGCCGAAATGAGTTAATTCCTAGGGTTTCCTGGAAAGGTCTACAAGGGCCAGCCTCCCGCCACTGGCCCGAAATAGCGCCAATTCTCAAAGGAGACCACTGTGAATGGCTAGGGAGGAGGCTAGAGAGTTGCAGCCCAGGACAGCGATGGCCACGCTGGGCAATCAAGAGGCTGCACGGCATCAAAGGACCACACTGGGGGCAGGAATCTGCATGAGGGTCACCCACTTCCCGGGACCCTTCCCCTCCAATGAGTCATGTGTGGGTAATTTCCAGAGCCTGCTGCTGAATCCCTTACAGGAAGCCTCTGTCTCCAGGGATGTGACAGTCCTGTCCCCTGTCTAAATTTCTCAGAAACTTCCTGAGGGAGAGGGCACCCACAGCAGCAGGCTGAGTGGACTCAGCAAGTGGGCCTGACCCTGACACCCAGGAGCCAGCATCCTGTTTGGAGGCCCAGCCTGTGAGCTAACACCCAGTGACCTACTCTTTTTGATCCCACCGGGCCCAGGCACCAGCCTCATTGGACAAACAGTGAAGCCAAGGCTAAAGGAATTGGGAGGTCTGGGGTCTCCTGGGTCGCAGCAGTAGCAAGGTCGCATGCACACAAGTGTGTGCAAACACATATAAGAAGTCACTATGCCCAGTGCTGAGGCGAGAGATCCACTGGTAGTGTGCAAGGATACATATGCATGCATGCACATGTACAGAGCATGCAGACGTGCTTGCATGTACATACAAGATAGACACGCCCTCATCAGCCTGCAGCTGCATGCTTGGACCTCCTCTGATTATAAGCCCTTGAACCAGAGCCCAGTTTGGCCACCAAACACTGCTGGGAAGAACATGACCTGGGGTTGCAACTTGAGGCTTTCACCAGGCTGGGTGGGTGAGGATTCTGTGGGTTCTCTTGCTGCCCAGGGCTGGGGAGAGATACCCATGGGTAGTATGGGGTTATACACAAGAGAAGTGTTCCCCTTCTCCTGAGAGAGAGTCTAGGATGCCCACTAGCACGGTGTCCCCATAGCCAAACCTCCAGGGCTTTTATAGGTTGTTATGCCTTCTCTCAGGCCAACGGCTGCTCCAAGCTTCCCATGATGGGTGCAACCCAGGGCACACCCAGAGCTCACTGATATCACTGCAGGGATAAAAGCATCTTTGAGGCAGGGTAAAGTAGCATCTTTGAGGACCCAGGGGACGTAGGTGTGGAAGGACAGGAAAGCTCACTTCTGACTGGCAGCCAGCACATCCGAGATGTTGGAGAAGAGGTGGTGGTGTTCCGTCTGCGTCATGGTGGTCTTCAGCTCTTGGGACTGTAGGAATTCATTCACCAGGATCTTCAGGCTGTGCAGATAGGAGAACTCAGACGTGAGGATCTCGAAGATGGCCTGCGGGGGAAGACAGAAGACGGTGCTCAGAATGATGGATGTGCTTGCTCTAGGAGGGAGGGGAGACTGAGGTGTGGGGCTCCTTCAGAGGGCTGTCATGATGGCTGCCCGAATAGGCTACAAGTCCGTATCTCTGTGTTTGCTGCCTCACCAACTCAAGCTGCACAGAAGTGGCCAGGACTTTGCTTTGGGGGGTAGTGGGGAGGAGTGAACACAGGGGCGAGCATTCTACCACGGAACCATTTTCCTCATCCCTGGCCAGGACTCTAGTCCTTCCCTGATGCTGCTTGAGGACTTAAAAGGCAGTGAAGGGGTTCGTTCGGCCCTCAGCCATCATTGTACCTGGCCAAGGTAGTGTGGTGGTGGTGGGTTTACCACTCTTGTTTCTAATTTCCAGGGCACTGTGTGGCCCGCTCCCTGTCTAAGGACAAGGGCTCGGGCTGTAGCCTGTTCAGCACACCACGCCTGGTGGCCTTACCTCCTGTCTCTTCAGCTCTTCCACTGACAGTGTGTCCAGGATACCTGACTCCAGCACCTGAGGAGAGCATGGGCCAATGAGCTATGTGTCACAGGTCCTACAGATGAAGTGGTCCCCACCTCCACCCATCCCCCAGGAGCACAGAGCAGACTGGAGGGACGGAGGGAGGAGCCCCGGGCAAAGCAGCCGCCATCAGAAACTTTCAACTATGTTGCCTCAGCTTATCTTCCCAGGATAATGCTACTCCATCTGTAGAGCCCTAGGCCAGGTCAGGAAGGTGGACAGGGAGTCCAGAGGAACAGTGAGTCAGACTCCACCTGGGCAGCTGAGTCAGAGTCTTGTCAGGGGAAGGTACAGACTGTTATCACTTGCACTCTGCACGCCCGTGGGGCCAGTGGTCCCAGACTGCCTTAGAGTGGCTCCTTCATACCTATCGCAGTAGAGCAAGCCAGGGCAGGCTGGACTGACACAATGTGTCTGCGGAACAGAGAACTGGATCCATTTGTACTCTCCTACCCACAGGCTGGAGAGAGGTTCTGTCAACGGTGCGTGGGCCCTCTGAAGCTTTCGAGCTTGGGTAAGTCAGGCTTGAAATACTGGGCCATGTTATGGGGTACAGTGTGCTGGGCCCCATCCCAGATGTGGGGGGAAATCACCTCCTCCCTGCTCCCGGTTTCTAGCACCTAGCAGGATAATACGTTGCACTAAAATTTATTGAGGAACGTTTTCTGCTCACCCCAGCTGCTACTCTGCTACACAGTCCAAGCCACCCTCTTGCCTGGGCACACACACACACACACACACACACACACACACACACACACACACACACACACACACACACACACACACCTACACCTCGTTCTGCGGGCCCTGCCAGTTCTCACTCCAAGCAGGAAACAGAACCAGATCTGCACGCCCCAACTGTCTCTCAGTCATTTCTTTCACACATAGCCCGGTAGAATCAAAGTTCCAGAAGCTTGTAATTTAGCAATCAGGTTTACATGTTAATTTCTCAATCCGCGATTCATCTACCCAATAAATTCACTGCCAACTTGATAAAGATACAAACTGCCCACCTAGACAAAATAAAGATCGATCTAGTTCATCTAAATCAGAACCATCCTCCCTCCGTAGACTCCACCTTGATCTCTCTCCTTCCTTACAAAAATTTTGTCCCCGCCCCACTCTTTACTGTCCAATCATGTATCGCCTTGACACCAACCTACAATAATAAATGTATACTTGTGCACGTTTATTTAAACTCGTGAGGCACACAGTCTGCCCTGCTGTAGCCCTCCCCAGCTGGGGTCCCACACCTCCATGAGCCACAGGCAGGCAAAGACACTCTGTTGTACTGAAATGAAGGGAAAGCTAGGTCTACTATCCCTTTGCCTGCCACACCCACAGGCTGCAGGGGACAGGCCTCTCATGCCTCTAACAGCAGCTACCACATCCCTCATGCAGTAGCCCCTGTGTGCTGGGGACTACCACCCTGATCCTGCTTTTGACTGAGCCCTCAAAGCTTGGACAGGACTCCATTTTCAGATGCGGGGAAATGTGGGGAGAGTGGAGAGGCTACCCTCCTTAAGTCTCTGTTTCTCTGTGACCCTTTCCTGCCCAAGAGAGATGATGGTCCTAGGAAAGGGGCTCCTTTTGGGTCAGACTGAGCAGGGCCTCCTGCCACACAGACAGAGGACAACTCACTTTACAGCTCTACTTCTAGTGGAGGGCAAACTGTGTATCCCTGGGGCTCTAGAATCTGTTTGAACTCCCTCTAAGGACCTGGGCCACCACAAGGTGGGAGAAGGAAAGCCATGGGGCCCCCTGCTGTACCTGGGTCCTCTTGGGTGTTCAGGATGGGTGTGGGACTCCTTACCTCTGGGAGCTGGCTCCAGGTGAGCTGAGCAGGGCGATAGGTCTTAACCACAATGGTGGTGTCCCCTCTCTGAGTGCCCCCAGAGCTGGAGGGCTCATCCAGTATGTCATCATCAGACTCGTGACTAGTATTCAAACCCCGCTCTCGGATCTCCTGGTAAAGTTGAGGGTCTGGGGAGAGAAGAGCCACCTGTCTGCAGGAGGGTCTGGGGGTGGCATGACCCTCCCAAAGGCCCCACAAAGTTCTCAAAAACATGCAGGCTCCGCCGTGACCCACTGGGTCCTACAGTGGTGCGAGACCAGCCTGGAAGAGTGTAGCAGCCCGGTGTAGAATGTAGCACTGCAGGTCAGGGCCAAGCGGACCAACCAGAGCCCTGTGCGGCCAGCTATGCCTGGTCTGACAGAGGAAGGAAGGCTGGGGTACTCAGGTGGGGCCTGAGTATGCTGGTTGCCGCCCAAAGCCAACAATACCACCAGCCTAGTCTGGCATGGGCCAACCTGGTTGAGGGCACCTCTGAGCCCATGCAGTTGCAATGGTTCTGAGACCCGAACAGTACTGCAGCTCCACACAGGGAGTTTCCCAGAGATGACCAGGAGGGAGGGACATTCTTACTGGAGTCACTGTGTCTTGGAACCTCTCAGGCTCTAAGCCTCACAGCCTTGGTGGGACCAGGTAGACACAACAACCCAGGCTATTACTTCCCCACAAACTGCAGCACCCAGGATGCGTTCCTCAGACTGGGAATATTCCATGCCAAGAACAGAGATGAGCGTCTGCCTCTCTGGAGGCCTGATGCCTATAATCGAACCCAGGTCTCATCAGATACTCGAGATAGTGGGGAGCTGGTCTGTCCTTGGGTCACATAGGGACCCAAGGGAATTCTGCTAGTCACATCAACAACTGGGGTCTGTGTTCAATGTCCTGCCCAGTCTGACCTCATCTTCTCAGACCCATGCGGTCCCCAGGTTGGCCCTTCCTGGCCACACTCAGCCCTCAGCTTCCTCAGGAACCACTTACCATCTTTGAACGAGCCCTTGTTTGCGCGTTTCCAAGTTTTCTGCAGACAAGAAATAGAAACCCCAGCAGTCAGTAGAGAGGGAGGTGTGGGTCAGCTTCCTTTCTGTTGCTATGGTAGCCCAGATGGTAAGAGAGTGCCCAATGGGAGTGGGCTTTGCTGACGAGAGTGCTCATTAAACGTTAGCTTCACAAAGTAGAGACCATGATGGGTAGAAGTTGGAGCTCAGGAGTTACCTGACAATGGGGCATGATGGGAATAGAGCAGGGGACTGGAGAAAACCAAAGTATGCAGACTACTGCTGATTAGTCTGGCTCTGGTATAGGTTGAGGCCTCAGAAACTGAGGGAGGGAATTGGAAGGACTGAGCTCTAGGGAATCCCCACTCCTGGCTGGGATACTAGGTTTTCAGAGGCACACTGGTTCCAGGAAAGAAAGTTGCTTCTGGTTCCTTAGAACCAGTTGGGGCCTAAAACACTCTGCTTACACATGTATTCATGTGTGCGTGTGTCTGTGTGTGTGTTGTGTCTATGTGTCTGTGTGTCTCTATCTGTGTGTACATGTTTGTGTGTGTCTATGTCTCTGTGTGCCTATGTGTCTTTGTGTGTGTTTTGTCTGTGTGTGTGTTTGTGTGAGCCTGACTATGTGTCTGTGTGTGTGTGTGTCTCTGTGTTATGTGTCTCTGTGTTGTGTCTATGTGTGTGTGTGTGTTATGTCTATGTGTCTGTGTGTCTCTTGGTATGAGTGTCTGTGTGAGTGTGTGTGTGTCTCTATGTGTTATGTATGTGTCTCTGTGTTGTGTCTATGTGTGTGTGTGTGTGTGTTATGTCTATGTGTCTGAGTGTCTCCATATGAATGTCTCTGTATGGGTGTGTCTCTGTGTATGTTGTGTCTGTGTGTGTGCATCTCCGTATGAGTGTCTCCATGTGTGTGTCTCTATGTGTTGTGTACGTGTCTCTATGTGTGCGACACTCTCAGCTGAGCCTAGCTTAGCTCCTTTTCACCCATCCCCAAACCCCTTCTCTCTTCCCTTCTGAATCCTTCCCCAGTCCCTACCTAAGCCCTCCTGGTTCTGAGACCATGGGGAGCCCTCTCGTCCTTGTGCCTCCTGCTCAGTCACCTGCCAGCCCTCAACACCCTCGCACAGCCCTCTTGGCGTGGGGCAGCCCCAGGCTGGCACCCCAGTCTGAGGCAGGCAGCAGACGCTCAGGGTTGGGTGCTGAAGATGGACTCATTACTGAGTTGAGCCATGGATGAGTGAGACCTTGGCAGGCCTGGTGGTGCCACTGGTCCCACTCCTGCGGACCCAGGCATCGTGGGTAATGTGGCACGGGATGTGTGAGAAAGAATGGTGGCCAGCACCACAGACAGGCCTTGCCTTGGCCGTTACTGGCTTTCATAGAAGCTGTGTGCTGGCGGCTATCGTGCTGATGCCCAAGTAAGCATACTCTTCCCATGATGCTGAGTGCAGCTCTAAGCGTGCTCTTCCCATGATTCTGCATATAGCTCTAAGCATGCTGTTCCCATGGTCTTCCCATGATGCTGTGTGCAGTTGTAAGCGTGCTCTTCCCATGATGCTACATACAGCTCTAAGTGTGCACTTCCCATGATGCCAAGTGCAGCTCTAAACACAGTTTTCCCATGTTGCTGCAAACAGCTCTAAGCATGTTCTTCCCATGATGCTGCATGCAGCTCTAGGCAACAGAGGGCACGTACTCGTCTTTGGAGCACGCTACAGCTAGATGGCGGCCATCTTCACTTAGATATGGGGAAACTGAGGCTCACGAGTGTTAGGAATCTGTGAGGGGTCCAAAAGCCACAAAGGGGGCTAGAGAGATGGCTCAGTGGTTAAGAGCACTGCCTGCTCTTCCAGAGATTTCTGGTTCAATTCCCAGCAACCACATGGTGGCTCACAACCATCTGTAATGAGATCTGATGCCTTCTTCTGGTGTGTCTGAAGACAGCGACAGTGTACTCATAGACATAAAATTTAAAAAAGAAAAAAAAAAGCCAAAAAGGCCCATCTTAGGCCATGGAAGTTGGCTGAGCCCTGTGCCTGGGATGTCCCTGAGCAAATCTGAGGGAAACACCTGGCAGAGAGGCCCAGAAGCCTCTTAGCTCTATATCCTGGGAAGCCTTGAATGACTGTTAAACAGAGATTCTCCCATCTGACCCCAATGAGCAGGATGAGGGGGCAGGAGGTTGGAGGGGGGCACTATCTGACCATGGCCTTCCTGCCCAGTGGCTGTCTGTCTGACAGATACCTTGGAGACCCAAAGAGTCAGGACCCCATTATTTCTGAACAGCCTGGTCTACCCGATAGTTAGGGGACGAGCTGTGCCCACCCGGGGCAGGCAGGGAAGCAGCAGGCCACCCACTGACCCTCCTTATCCCACTGGCAGCCTGAGCCTGGCCTCGCTGAAAATGTCATCAGACAGACTGGCTCCCTGCTTGGGTTCAAGAATGGCTGGTTCCCTCTGCTGTCCACTCTGGATGGAAGCAGGGATGGTAGAGTCCCAAGAACCTGACTCAACCTCCTCCAGCCGCAGCAATGAGATCTGCGTGGATTCCGTTAAACTAAGATGGCCAGGAGCCTGTACCCAGCAAGGCTCAGTAACAGCGGCCATTTGTGATGTCAAGTGTGAGAGACACAGGACCAGGCTGGCTCCCTGCCTGTGAACCCCGGAGCCCCTAGACACACTGCCCACCCTGCTGTCAGGGCAGACCCCTACGTACCTTATTTTTGGCTGGGTGCCGGGCAGGAGGCTGAGCAGCCTCCTCAGCGAGGGCCTGGAGCTTGGGGCCGAGGCGGACTGAGTCCTCCTTGCTACTGGGTGGCCCCAGGCCTTTCATGGCTGCCCTGTAGGATTGGTTCCTCAGGTTGCGTTTCAGGTTCCCGCCTGTGACGGCGTCCATGTCCATATCATCCAGAGAGAAACTGGGGGCTGGGTGGAGCTGAGGAGTCCGCCTCAAGGCCTCCTTGCTGAGCACAGCTGCCCCAAAGCTCTGGTGGCGGGCCGGCGACTTGGTCTTGGCCTTGCTGGCCACCGCCAAGCTCTTGGGGATGAGCTGCTGCGTGCCCATCTTGAGGGCTGCAGGGCTTTGCGTGCTGAGAATGATGGGCCGAGGCTCCTCATCTCCAGGCGGTGGCGGCTGTAAGGATTCTGGGGCATCGGGCTCAAAGGCAGCGTTGGCTCTGGCTTTCAAGGAACCCCGGACCATGGGGAGTCCAGGCACAGGGTTCCCATTGGCATCAAGTCGCAGCTCCGCGTGGAAGCGGTACTCCAGTAGTTTCTCATCCAGGGAGCTGTCAGAATGCCTCTGGGACATTGCTGGTGACAGAGGAGGCCTAGAGAGAGGCAAGCAAGAGGTGAAAGGCTCAGAGGGGCCTTCTGCATGCAGCCTACCTGTGTCCAATCCTGCTTCTGTTTAACATCCTCACCTAACAGCTCCCAGGCAAGGACAGGGAAAAAAGGGCTCGCTGTGGCTGGTTACCGGGACCCTTCTCCCGGGAGATGGCATAGCTGGGCTTTATCTGAGGATGGAGGTTATATGCCTCAGGCAGGCAGGTATTCTGTGAGGTGAAGGGCCTGCTGGTGTGTGGCTGGAATGCGCCTCAGGGACCACCCTGATATCCCTGATACAACTACTAGGTCCTGGGCAGGGGTACGAATCAGGGCAGATCTGTGGCTGGGCCCAGAAGCTACATAGACCAGGACCAGAATTCCAGCTGGGCCCCTTAATCCTACATAGGCACTTTGTGTATGTGTAATGGGGTCCTGGTTCAACTATGGTCTCCTGAGACTGTGGCAGATGCCGTGGATGTGACCGTGGCCCTGCCTGGCTCTGCACTCTTGCTAAGGGAACGCCGACCCTGAGAACATGAGAAAGAGCAAGCAAGATGGACGGTAGAAAGGGAGGACTCTCCACCCGACCGTGGCCTTCTGCTCAGTGGCTTTTCACAACAGAAGCAGCAGAGCCAGGATCCAAGCAAAGCCTGGCTGCTTCCCTTTCTCCTGGCCAAGCAGTTTCCACAGTGCCAAGGCTAGTTCCGAAGCCTACCCTCACTGCACTCTCCAATACACATTTGCACTTTCTGGAGTTGGGGTCCACAATCCCAGTCTTGGGAGACCCAAGGTGAACCCTGGGCCAGAGAACAGGTGAGAGAGTAGCAGCCTGAGAGTCATGGCTGTGGGGGTTCACTGCCTGGTGACAGCCACCGCTGATATGCGTTTCCTCAGCCACTCCACCGGTCCATCCCAGCAGCCCATGTACCCGAGGCCTGTCTCTGACTCCTTCACTGTCAGCATTGACTTGCCCCAAGCCTGCCACCCTAGCCCACCCATTGCAGGCTTTCCTGAGCAGTGGTTTCCAGAATGTTCTATTCCTTCAGCACTAACGTTTTCTGTTCCTTTGGTACAACACAGTCTAAGGCTGCCTTTGGCTAACAGGAGAGAGGTGACTGGGAGGAAGAAGTGCCCCTCCTGGGCAGGGAATCCTAGAGACTGAGGTGAACAGAGCTATGGTCTGGATACAGCAGGAACCAGCATAAGGGCTGTTCTGGAAGCACTGTGTGGGGACCAGTCATTGACACTGACCAATCTGCTGAGGGTCAACTGTCCACGGCGCTACCACTTACCTCCGTGACTGGGGGTCCTCCACACTTGTCAGGAGCTGCCCTGTTGGGGGGCTGGAAACCTGGTGTCCTCAATGATTAAAGACGCCACCTCTTGGTTTCAATCTTCAACTCTGTAAAATGGGTTCAGTAAGAACAATGTCCTCACCTGAGGATATCCTAACGGGTTCCTAAATGCAGACATCCATTAAAACATCTCCACGCAAGGCCCTGGGTTCGGTCCCCAGCTCCGGAAAGAAAAAAAAAGAAAAAAAAATCTCCAAGTGGCTGCAAGGGGCCATAAGACAGCAGCTAAAGCCTTTCTGAACCAAACAGCATCCCTGGTGTCTGACACTGCCCTGATAAGACAGGCCAGCACTCAAGAGACTCTGTAGGAGTTTCCATGGGAAAACTTCCTTTCGAAAAGAGAATCCCTCTACCCCCTTTTCCCTAAAAACAAAGGAACCATCACAGGAAGCCTTTTTATGCGCTCAGAACTCTGTATAGGTTGAAATGACTTGAGCCTAGAGGTACCCCACAAAATCTCAGCACCGAAGAGGCTGGGGCAGGAGGCTCTTGAGTTCGAGGCCAGCCTGGGTCACATACAGAGTGAGACCATCTCATCAAGACTCAACGACCCCAAGGGCCAATTGATAAAGAGTCTTGGTTAAAGGAACCCACGTCACTTGCCTACATCACAGGTGAGGATCTAGGCTCACGTTGGCCACGATGACCCCTTGTCATTTGCCCTGGGCACTGTCCCAGGATCAGCTTGCGGGGTGTACCTACCTGTCCTGCCTGACAGACGGACTGAACTAGATGGGAAGGGACAGTAACCCCTTACCCGACCTGAGTCGGGTGGGGACCAGGGCTGTTTGGATGGGTTCAGGGACTCTCAGGCCTTCAGGAAGCTCATACCCACCCTGGAGCTCCAGGTAGGTCACGCAGCTCCATCCTACCCCACATTCCAGACCCCAGAACGGTGCCAAGACTGCCCGGTAGTCCCTCCGGTCCTTGAAGGGGACAGGGCAGGACTGGCCATGCTGCTCATACTGAGCCACATGGCTAGAGCAAGGGCAAGCACCCAGGAGGCTGGTCATGTCGCAGCTCACCCCCGGAAGCCCCAGGTTCTTCTAGCATTTAGCTCTCGGCTAAAATTATCCCAAGAAATTGTGTGCAGCTGAGCCTAGCTGGCCCCAGGGAGGGGCAGGCTGGGGCCTAGTACCCCAAGGGAGGTTGCATTCCTAAGGACATTCCAAGTCGAAGTCCCGGTCACACCAGGCCTCCCCCGGGAGCTGGCATCTGTCACACACGTGCGGGTCCCACGCCCTTATTAAATTTGTCTGGTTTACCGAAGCCTGGAGATGTTAGCTTAGCTGTCTTCGGATGGCCTAGAACGGACTCCTCGCTGCCGATCCGCTTACACAGGGATCATTTTCAATAAGAAAGAACAGACCACACAGAAGGGTTTGCCTCCTCTCCTACCAGCAAACAACCATCCTTCCTGAGCTCATGCTTGCAGGACAGTGTGGCCCCTGGCAGGCGGTGGCCTCACCCAGCGGAGGGCAAAGTCCATTCCTGGGCCAGAAGGTGCCCAAAGGGAACCAGTCGGGTGAGCCATTCCTGGGAGTGGCTTTTGTTCCCAGACTGGCACCACACCCACACCCATAGGCCTGGTAAACAGTCTGCCTGGGACCCCAGAGAGTAGGACTGGTGACTTCCGGTACCTGTCTTGTCAAACAGCAGTGAAATACCTGCTGGACACATCCTAAAGCTGCCCAGTCCCCAGGCAGCTCTTCTGATCACTACTGCCTGGAGGGGGCTGGGCTGCATAGCTGTGGGCTCCACTCTCAGGGGACCTGAGGCTGACCTGGTTGTTAACCATTCCTACTCCTTCTCCAGCCAGCTCCCTTGTTAATTTCTGCCTCCCCCCACACCCCCGCCGTCCGGTTTTTCAGCTCCATGCTCCTTGAGAGTCTGGCCCCTTTGTGTGGATGACACTTCAGGGCCTTCCCAGGCGCTCTCGTAGCTCAGGGTGGGGGTTGGGTGGGTGGGTAGTGTTCCTTAGGCTTGGCTCTGGCTATCTGGCCACCAGGAGCTACCCTCTAAAGCAAACCCAGGCATTGTCTCAGGAAGGAGTTGGGGGCGGATTTTTGATGACTTTAAACACTTTTGGAAAATATTTACTTATTTTAGGTACGTGTGCACACATGTACTCATGCTATGTATACATGTCTGGGCACCACATGCAAGCTCAGTGCCTGCAGAGACCAGAAATGGGGGGGGGGCGGTTAAGAGCTGCTGAAACTGGAGGTAAAGATAGTTGTGAACCACCACGTCTGTGCCAGGAACCAAACCTAGGTCCTTTGCAAGAAGGGGTGACCTTAACTACTGAACCGTCTCTCCAGCCCCAGATTTTTTTTTTTTTAATTTTTGAGATAAGGTTTCACTGTGTATCCATCCCTGATTATCCGCCTTCCCCTCCCTCCTGAGTGCTGGGAGTAAAGGTGTGCACCACCAAGCCTGGCCGGGGGAAGGGCGGGTAGATTTTTGGCTGTCAGAAGGGGGCTTTCTCTCCTCCTCTCTGGACTGGTGGCTGGGAAGGTTTAGCCTTAAACTTTCCTCTAGAATCTGGAAGCATCCTCTACTCTTCTTGCTGTTGTTAAGGCCTCTTGGTACCCTCCAGACTTCTCTTCCTTGGACGGTGACCTGTCCTCTGTACCCTACTCAGCCTTGTAAATGAGTCCTCCATCTGCTGACTGACCAAGGTGCCAGGTAGACTTCTTAGCCAGCCTGTCCCTAATTTTTTATGCCCGTGTCTGCATGCAGTTTAATCCCCTTCCCTCACCGCACCTCCAAAGGGAGATGACCCTGGGACGGCACCCATGCCAGAAACCTGCCAGACCACTGATCTATTTAAATCCCCAGGCCCCCCTCACTTTATGACGATTTAATTTTGGTTTGGTTGAGACGAGGTCTTGCTAGGTTGCCCAGCTTGGTCTTAAACCCACTCTGTAGCCCAAACAGCTTTTGAATCTCTGCTCCTCCTGCTTGAACCTCTCAAGTGCCTGGGATTCCGGCCCTGCCCACCAGGCCACCGGGCCTGGCTATTTTTCTTTTTTAAAGGCAACCCCTTGCACTGTCCTTCCTTTCTGTAGCACGGATTGATCGACGGCCCCAGTTTCTTACTTACTTTCCCTGTCCACCTTTCTCGCACCCTCGCACCCCTCACTGCACTTCAGTCCAAACATCCTGTTCTTGTTTCACAGATGCAACACCTCCCGTTAACCGCTCTCTTTTGCGCAGTGTTGGCGTCAGCTGGCTACTCCCTGTCTTGCTTTGTCTTGTCTCCCCTTGGCCTTGGTCTCTCAGACACGAAACTTTCAAAAAGCTGCTTTGGCTTCTCCTGCTGCCGATGGGAGGCCCATGGGACCCAAGAGCATAGTGGCTCTGGTGCGCTCTGAGAACCAACTTGCCCAGAGGTTCTGATCAAAATGAGCAGAAACTGGGTCAGAGCCACTCAGCAGACCCACGTGCCTTAGGAAGGTGACTCCGAGCTGTTTCTGCTCAGAGTGGGCAGGAAATGGGCCCATGACTGAGGCCTCAGAACCTACAGCCCATGCTGTCTTTGCCACACTAAGTAACCCTTGGTGGGAACTAATCCTGGGTCACCACGCGGCCGAATAGCATTAGAGCCAGTGAGATCTTGACAGACAGCTCAGGGGACCGTTGTGGGCGTGGTCCTGGATGGCTCTGTCTCTCTGCACCTGGTCCGCTGCCCCCTTCCCCTTTCAGGCGGATCAGCTTTCTATAAATGTTGTGGGTACCTATGCTGCCTTCTAGTCCCCTAAGCCTGATTTTTTCCTAGCCTGAGCCTGTTGCAGCTGGTTACAGCTGGTCATAGGAACCCAAACCACCTTGGATCTGAGACTTTAAGCCCTGCTGGAGGCCCCTCCATCACCAGCTCCGAGTCTGGGCCATCTACCTGGCAAGATCAGCCTCAGCCAACCCACAATGGTGGCCTTGTGTATGGGTGATCCTTGGTGGCTGAGCAGGAGACTTGGAGTCGCAATTTGCTTGTAACCCACACCAGCTAGCTCCATTTGTCAGGTGTATACTGGGGGCGGGGCGGGGGCGGGGGCGGGGGCTAAGCTCAGAGGAGCTCATCTGAGCAGTTTGCCCACCTGGAGTCAACTTGTAACATCTCTGTTGATTACACCCACTGGCAGTCTGAGACCAGAGGCCAGGATACTGCAGAGCACAAAGCAGCCGGTAACAGTCAAGTGGAACAAATGCTCCCGGAGCTAAAGTGGGGAAAACCCGATCATAGCCAGCCACTCTTCGCCTGGCTGGCGCATCCAGTCTTAGCCCAAGATACCCACCTATCATCCCCTGCATGTTCCATAAAGCCCAAGTAGCCTAAGCGCAGGACAGGCTTCCTGACTCTGGGGCAGCAGAGTCTTGACCTGATAGGAGCCTACGGCCAGGGCCTCCGCTGCCCAGCTCACCAGCTTGAAAAAAAAGCGGGCCCACAAAAGGTGCCCTCTAGCCAGCTGTAACTTCAGCTCCTCCCTAAACTTCTTCTCCCGCAGGCAGTGAGAAGCCTGAGGAGGGTATTAGAGGAGGGAATGTAACCTGCCTGGGTCAAGCCCTAGCCGGTGACAGCACAAGGGGAGGAGCCAAGCTCTGAGGCCCTATCTTGACCTAGATGGTTGTCCTCAAACCAGGAACTGGATGCGGATGACAGGATTCTGGACTCAGGATGCTGGGAGGGGGGGAGGGGGTGTGTGGGGGCAGTCACCTGAGCAAGATGCCACAGAGATCGAAAGAACTCAGGCAATGGCAGATGGATCTGGAAACCAAAACTAAAACCAAACCAAAACCTCCAGACCAGGTGGTCAAACAGAAACGCAGCTACCACCTTCCATGTAACATACCTAGGTGGCTACAGTCTGTCTGCAGAGAGAAGCCCCAGGAACTTCAAGCAGCTGTCTCACCTCTGGACTCAAGTTTCTTTACATGGGGGATGAAGAGTAACTGCCCTGTGGGAAGTATAACAGTGGATACCCATCCTGGAATAACCCTAACAAGTTTCTTGCTACTGGGCTGGAGAGACCGCTCAACAGAGAAGAGCACCAGCTGCTCGTGCAGAGGACCTGGGTTCAAGTCCCAGCACCCGCATGCTTAGCTTATAACTCATCCTAACCCCAGGGGGATCCAATGACCTCTTAAGACTTCCATGGGCACGTCCATGGTGCACATACATATGTGCACAACACTTAAACACATAAAATAAATACATCTTAAAAAAAGCAAACCAGGGCTGGAGAGATGGCTCAGCAGTTAAGAGCACTGGCTGCTCTTCCAGAGGTCCTGAGTTCAATTCCCAGCAACCACATGGTGGCTCACAACCATCTGTAAAGAGATCTGATGCCCTCTTCTGGTGTGTCTGAAGACAGCGACATACAATGTACTCAGATACATAAAATAAAATCTTAAAACAAAACAACAACACCCAACCAACCAACCAACCAGCGTTTTCTGGCTTTAGGTGCTTGGAGAAGGGCATGTCAGGGAGCATCTACCTAGCTCTCTCCAGGCTCTCTCCATCTTGTTCTCTGGTTGGCTGAGTTCTTACTTTTTCAAAGAAGCCCTAAGACCCTTCCCTCTACCAGGTGTGCTGTGAGCCTATGGGAACAAAACAGCGGCACGTTCAATCAACGAACTCGATGGATAAACCGAGGCCCCGAGGCCCACCCCAAAGCCCACCACCGGAGGCTGAAGCGGCTTGCCTGAATTCACAAATAGCAACTTTCAAGCCGGGTGCCCACACACCTGAATAGGAAGTCAATGCTATCAGGGCAAACCAGCATATAGTCACGAATGGCCCTACACGGTAGCTGGGACCCTGCGGCTGGTCACTCAAGTGACAAACATACGGAAGCATCCACTTAGGGGCCACCAGCTCCTGTCTGGGCTCCAGGCGTGATGTGAAGGGCGCTAAGATCTCATCTCGGCGGCTACCAACTCAGATCCCGGCCCATGCCAGGGTTCATCTTTCTTGCTCAACCTCAAAATAGATCTCTGCTCCTGATTTACAGATATGGGGACCAAGGTAGGGGGTTGGGGACAGGTGCCCACCACAGACCAGTCTGTAAGTGACACCCGCTGCTTTCCGGGGAAGCCCTCTCCCACTGGAAGGCACTGTGTAGTCTGGCTAGAGGACTAGCCACCAAGGTGGGGAAAGGGCAAGAGGGGGTCAGACCCCTCCTGTTTGGAGCCCATCTAAACAGATCGTCTTTCTAGCTCCCGGAAGAGTCACTTCCACGCCCCCAGGACTTCCCAGGATTCTCTGCGTTCTAGCGTCTAACCAGGTCCGCTGCGAAGTGTCCCTTGGACCGTGGCTCAGGGCAGCTAGGCTCCAGATCCCCGGCTTGCAGCCCCAGCGAGAGGGCGGGGCGCGACGCTGTCCCCGAGGTCGGGAGGAGCTGGAACGGAGAGGGGGAGTGGAGCAGAGGTGCTCCGGGCGCCCCAGGTGGTCTTCCCCTCGACTGACTCTCAGTCCCCAGGCTCACCTGTGCGCGCCGCGGAAGGGCGGCCGGGAGGGTGCAGCCTGCAGTGCTGCTGGGTCCCCGCGTCCCGGGGCCGGCCGGTCCCGCCCTCTCTACTTCCTGCGCGGCAGGCTGGCGGGCGAGCCGGCGAACGAGCGAACTGGCGGGCGGAGCCGCAGCCAGGTGGGTTCCGCTGGTGGCTGCTCGGCCGGAGGGCGGGACGCGCCCTGAGCACCTGCTGCACCGCCGCCGCCTCACCTGGCCGCGCCAGCTGCGTCACCGCACTACCTGGGTCCGCCTGCGTTCACGTGACCCCTCTGGCGGTTCAGGCCGGAGTCCGCCCTCGGGTACTGTCTACCCTCCTCCCTCCGGCTTCTTCGCCCGTTTCCTTCCAGCGCCTCTCTCCCAGCTCAGACGCCTCCTCCAGGAAGCCTTCGGAGAAATCCCAGGCCTGCGGGAACCTGTTTGTTGAAAGAAGGCCCCACCCACTGCATTCTTTGCTCCTGGCTGCTTCAGGGCAGCTCTGGCCAGGATCTTCCAGAACACCCTTCGTGGTCTACCCTATCCACCACTACCACCCCATTTTACAGAGAACTCTGACGGCTGGAAATTCTGCTAGCCACACGGATCCAGCCGTGATTCTCCTGAGCTCAGGAAATCGGATACCAAGTCTTTGTAGTGTCCTCAAGAATGAGGACGTAACAAAGTCCCCCGTGTGGACTTTAGGGGTCCGGTTCCTTGTGTGGGAAAAGATGGGGCCTGCACCATTACCCTCCAAAGTGCCATCAAACCTGAGCTCCCAAGGGTGGCTCAGATCAAGGGAGAGAGGAGTTGGGCAGGCAAGAGTCACAGTGAGTGCAAGGACCAAGAATCATGTGTGTGTGTGTGGGGGAGGTGGGGAACAGAGCACAGAGCAGGGTGGGGTGGAGGCAGAGGGTGGGAATGTCCAGCTCCCATCCCAGAGCGGGGTCCTTTTAGAGGCAGGATGATCAGGGCTGAACTGACCCGACCCTGACCATCCTGCCTCTGCTGGGTATGGTCAGTTAGACTCACCCTCCCCAGGCTGTTCCAGGTTCCCGAGAGAGCCGGGGTTAAAGGCAGACACCATTACAACTGGCATTTTATTTTGGTTCGACATCTCCAAGACACCTCAGAGCATGGCCATCAGAGCAGAACCTCAACCATGCTGGAACAAGAGGAGAAAACGGCGAGAAGCTTGTCCATGGAGACCTTATCTGTTAATACAGCCACCTCTTACCATGGCTCCCTCAGGCAGAGCCCTGGGCTGTGTATAACAAGGACACAGTGGATGTCTGGTGACCTGGCTGTAACCTGAGGTCCTGAGACACAGTCAGTACTAGTCCCTGTCCTGACTCACCTCTGTCATCTGTTTTTCAGGAAAGACCTGTGACCTCACACATCGGTCCTCACACACAGCTAGCTCTCGATGCAGTGTAGCTCGATGCAGTGTAGCCCAAGAGCTTGCGTCACTGAGAACGGCTTCTCTGACAGGTGGTGCCGGGGACTCTGGGTTGGCATTTTATTGGCCAACAGTGTGGGGAGTGTGCCCTGCCTAGCTACTACCTGTGCCCTGGTCTTCCTATGCCCTCAGCCTCCGACCTCAGCTCTGAAGCTGGGTGGTTTGCTTGTGCCATCCTCTGCTCTTTCCGGTGTGATATCACCCGGGCAGGGCATGAGTTGGCCACAGGGCCAGGCCCAAAAGGGTGTCAGTCACACTGGAGGAAGAACTCCCCTGGTCTCAGGTGGTACATTGCTAGACGGCTCCTGGGAAAAGCGGCTCGTTGCTGACCCCTTGAGGCCATTGTGTGGTACTGCACCCACCAAGCTCATCCTCCCTTCCCAGCAAGATCTCGCAGGTCAGCTCTTGCTTGGCACTGTTTCATCGCTGCCCCCTTAGTATCTGACTCCTAAAGAGTTAAAAGATGGAAGAAAAAGAAGGCAGGGAAAAATGCAGACTCTGCAGGCAGAATCAGCAGATGAAAAACACCCCCCTCCTTTTTTTTTCTAGCGGCAGGATCTCATTGTGTAGTCCAGGCTGACCTGGAATCATTGTGCACATCAATCTGGCTCAAACCCATAGAGATCTGGCTGCTTCTAACTCGAAAGTGCTGGGACCAAAGGTGTTCAGCGCCATGCCTGACAGAAATGCGCATAGCAAGGCATGCACTGAGAAAGATCCCCAGAAAAACAGACCAGGGCTGGGAGCTGGGGGCTGGAGGCGGGGAGGGTGACGGGGGGAGGGGAGGAGGACAATGACGACGACGACGACGACTCAGAAGTTGAAGTCTAGCCTTCTCCTGGAGGACTGTGGTGTTTTAAGGATATTAGGCTGGAATTGAGGTCACCTTTCTCTCTTTAGGAAAAGCCTTGCATGCCTTTGTCTCAGGTCAGGAGGGCAAGGAAGAAGCCTGAAACTATCCCTGCATGTGCGTCTGGGGCCCAGGTGTGTGTGCACGCACACATCTGTGTTAGCATTCCTTCTAGGCTCTGCCCAACAGTTACCTGGCAATAGCCAGGTGTGCCTATCCCTCTCAGTCTGTCTGTCTGTCAGGTGTGTGTGCGTGCACGTGTGTCTGAGCCCAGTTGTGTGTGTCTGTCTATGTGTGTCATCTGTGTATCTGTCTGTATATATGTATATGTTTGTATAGAGATGTACATCTTACATTTATGACTCAACCATAATGTTTAAGCACCATTTTTGAAAAGTTGAAGAGTCTTTAGGAGTGTCTTAGTCAGGATTTTACTGCTGTTAACAGACACCATGACCAAGGCACCTCTTATAAGGACAACATTTCACTGGGGCTGGCTTACAGGTTCAGAGGTTCAGTCCATTATCATCAAGGCGGGAACATAGCAGTATCCAGGCAGGCATGGTGCAGTCAGAGCTGAGAGTTCTACATCTTCATCTGAAAGCTGCTAAAAGAATACTGGCTTCCAGGCAGTTAGGATGAGCTCAGGTCTTAAAGCCCTCACCCACAGTGACACACCTATTTCAACAAGGTCCTACCTACTTCAACAGGGCCATACCCTCTAATAGTTCTAGTGCCCCTCCCTAGGCTGAAGCATATACAAACCATTGCATTCCACTCCCTGGCCCCCATAGACTTGTTCAAACACATGAATCTAAGGGGCCATACCTAAACATAGCATGATGCAAAAATACATTTACTACAACCGTCAAAGCCACATAGTCTATATCAGTCTCACCAATGTTATAAGTCCGAAGTTCAAAGTCTCTTCTGAGATAGATCTATCCAATCGCTTAACCATAATCCCCAAAGCCAGACAGGAACCCAGCTGGGCAAACTCCAAACTCTGCATCTCCGTGTCTGATATCAAAGCCGTCTTCAGATCTCCACTCCATTTTCATCTTTGTTGACTGCAACACACTTCTTTCTCCTGGGCTGGTTCCACTCCCCATTAGCAGCTTCCCTCAGCAGATAGCCCACGGCTCTGGCATCTCTAACATCTTGAGGTCTCCAAGGCAACTTCAGTCTCACGGCTACTTGTTCCAATGTCTGGGATCGACACACGATCTTCTGGGCTTCTCCAAAGGACTCGGGTCACATCTCCAGCTCTAACCTCTGTAGGACTCTAGGTTCTGGTTGACTCCAACCACTGATGCTGCTGTTCTTGGTGGTCATTCACGGTACTGTCATCTCCAATACCCTGGGGTCTTCCGCCAAAGGCTTCACCAATAGCCTCTCATAGGGTCTCTTCATAGTGTGAGGCCTCAACTTCTTTGCATGACCCCTTCAGTCTTGGGCCATCAACTGCAACTGAGGCTCCACCTCCACCAATGCCCTTCCCTGGCCTCTCACAGTGCCCAGCCTCAGCTGCTTTCCATGAACCCTTCACCCCTTCAAAACCAGTACCACCTGGGTGGCTCTTACACATTACCAAGGACAGCTGCAGCACGAGGTACAAACTTGGCTGTCTCTGGAACACAACTTCTTTGTGCTCTCAGAAAACACTTCCCTGAAGATTTCACCTCAGCGATACTGGTCTCTTGTTAATCACCACTAATTTCTTAGCTCAAGCTGACCAAGCATCAATTGTCCCAGTCGTCCCTTCTATTCTTGACTCTAAAGCCAGAGCCATGTGGCCAAAGTTGCTGAGTTTTGCTGCTTGCCCCCCTTTTCTATTACATTATCACTTTCTGCTCTCCAACTCCTTCACTGCCTAAGCTTGGCTGTCCTGGAACTTGCTCTGTAGACTGATTTGAACTCAGAGATCTGCATGCCTGTCTCCTGGGATTAAAGGTGTGTAACACTATGCCTGGACTTAAGCTTTTCTTCACCTAGAACCTGCTCTGTCCCAGGCCTTGAACTCACAGATCTGCTTCCCTTTGCCTCCTGGGATTAAAGGTGTGTACCATCACGCCTGGACCTAAACTTAGCTGGGTGGGATCTTGCCCCAAACACTTCTCCCTTAATTCAATTTAATATCCTCCAACACAGGATTCAGCTCCGTTTCACTTCCTAGAGCCCCTTTAATACTCAAATCATGTATTTTGTATTTTTCCTTTCTTAGCTTACTACGCTTGCTTAAAACACTCGTCACGAGACTTAACCAGAGAACAAAGTCTGTGATAGGCGTTTCTGAGACTTCCTTTGTCAATGCAATTAATCTGAGTTTCTTCACTTTAGCCTCAGGCAGACTTTTCAGACAAGGGCAAAAAGCAGCCATATTTCTTCACCAAAATAACACAAAAACGCTCTCTAGGCCACATACCGAAATTCTTCTTTACTGAAATCTCTTGGGCCATGTTTACACATTTCAAATCACCCTAAGCAACAAAGTCTTCCATAATCCTATCCTACTAGGATGGCTCATTAAGTCCCACTTAAAACGTTCCATTGCTTTCCAAATCCAAAGTCCCCAAATCCACATTCTTCCAAACGAAAACATAAACAGGCTTATCACAGCCAATACCCCAGTCCCCGGTACCAACTTCTGTCTTAGGGTTTAACCTTGGTGAACAGACACCATGACCAAGGCACCTCTTCTAAGGACAACATTTCATTGGGGCTGGCTTACAGGTTCAGAGGTTCAGTCCATTATCATCAAGGTGGGAACATGGCAGCATCCAGGCAGGTGTGGTGCAGGAGGAGCTGAGAGTTCTACATCTTCATCTGAAGGCTGCTAAGAGAAGACTGGCTTCCAGGTAGCTAGAGTGAGGGTCTTATAGCCCAACCCACAGTGACACATCTACTCTTACAAGGCGAGTGCCACTCCCTGGGCGAAGCATATACAAACCATCACAGGAGGTAGAGGGGGAGAGGGCAGGTGAGGGGGAAGCTGGGAGGAGTGGAGGAAGAGAAAGCTGTGATGGATATGTATTGTATAAAAGAATATATTTTTCAATACATATGAGAAGACTTTCAAAACATGGGGCCTGGAGAGATGGCTCTGCGATTAAGATCACTTGCTGCTCTTCCAGAGGACCTGAGTTTGGGTCCCAGCACCAGTGTTGGGGTGCTTGAAACATCAATTCCAAGAGACTCAATCCCCTTCTCTAGTTCCTGAGGGTATCTGCGAACGCGCGCGCGCACACACACACACACACACACACACACACACACACACACACACACACACACACACAAATTCTTCTAAACCCTCCAAATTACAATTGCATTAGTTACTGTCCTTGTTGCTGGACAAAATGCCCAATAAAAGCAACCTAAGGAACGAAGGACCTACTTGGGCTCACAGTTTTGGGGGACAGTTTGTCATGGCGGAGAAGTCATGGCAGGAGGGATGCGAGGCAGCACCATATTACAACCACAGTCACAAGCAGAGAGCAATGAATGCTGGTCTTCAACCCCCTTTCTCTTGTGTTACGCTGGGATCCCAGTAAATCGCATGGCGCCTCCATGCTCAGAGTGGTCTTCCTCACACTGTCAATCCAGTCTAGAAGCATCCTCACACGCATGCGCACGGGCCTGCCTCTAAGTGCCTCCTGGCTTTTCCAAGTGATGGCATCCATCGAAACAGGAAAGATCACAGATCCTCCAATCAAAGAGCCCCAGAACAGCAGACGTTCAGAGCAATGCATGCTGGGTAGACTTATGAAAAGCCAGGCAGAGCGTCTTTAGGGGTAGAGAAAAAAACTCAACCGGATGTCAGAGTCTGCACACCAGGGGCAGGATGGACACCTCTCACACGCAAAAGAACAATCCTGTCATCTGTGTTGTCTGTTTCTGGTGAAGATATCCTTCAAAAAATATCCTTTTTTTTTTTTTTTTTTTTTAAAGACAGAAGCTGAGAGAAGTTATCATCACACCCTCTGGGCAAGAGCTGGTGGGAGTGTTTTTCAGACTAAAATGTTGCATGTAATCTCAGATCCGCACCGGGATAGGAGCCCTCCAGGTATTTAAGCATGTGCATAAATATTAAGTAATCTTTTTTCTGTGCTTTAAATTTTTTGAATGCTTTTAAAAACAAAAATAATGGTATTTTTAAAAAAGTAAATAATATTAATTTAAAAACAAAAAATAACTCTGGTATCTGGGAAGTACGATAAATCGAATCACAGCAGAAGTTCCAACGCAAGAGAGGGCCTGTGCCAATTGAGGGCCAGCCCGACTTCCTGGACTATGATCTGCAAAAGGAACTAAACCCTCCATTCCCCAAGATGCTTTTTGGTCACATGGTGTTTTATCAGAATAGAAATCCCAACCAAGACAGGAACCCATCACCTGGATCTCCAAGGAAATGCTTAGTTTCAAATGCTTGTATTTGAGAAGTAAGACATATTTGAAATCCATGGTCTACCCTTTTATCTTCAAAGATTTTTAAAATCAACATAAAATAAAACTGAAATAGGTAGAAGAAAAACAAATAATAAATTATCAGAGGCTAGTATATAGGAAATTGATCTACAAGATAAAAACAAACGAACAAACTGCAGAGATATGATTTGAAAAGCTCAATAGAATTGATATCCCAAGACCTCTCAAAAAGATGGGAGGGAGGGAAGGAGGGAGGAGGGAGGGACAGAGAGAAAGAGACAGAGACAGAGGGAGAGAGCCATCACTACAGATCTTACAGTCAAGTAGATTCAACAGCTTATAGAAAAGCCCCTCTAAAGGTGCTATCCATCAAACTGGGCCCAAGCACAAATAATCGATCTAAATGGAATTGTATCTATTGAAGAATTAGAGTTAGAAGTTAAATTTCATTTATTTGTTTACTTAGTGTGGGGAACATACATGTCACGGGAGTCAGTTCTTTCCTTCTGCCATGTTGGCCCTATTTAACTCAGTTGTCAGGCCCATCAGCAAGCACCTGTACTCAAAGAGCAAAGAAACAAACACAATTTCTGCAGAGAAACCTCTAGTCCCTGAAGACATTGCTGGCGGATCAACTTAACATCCGATCCAAGGGAAGAGATAATATTCATCTTGTATAGAATGTGTCAAGGACTCCAGGAAGCAGATTACACTTCACGTGCCTGCTATCACCCTAAAATCAATATTAGCCACATCGTGAGAACCCCCCAAGGAACTGCAGGCTAATAGATTTCATGAACATAGAGGCCTTTACAAAATACCAATGAGTCAAATCTGGTGATGTGTGCGGTAGATGATAATAATCAAGTCGGGCTTTGTTTTTCAAATGCAAGGGTAGTTCCATGTCTAGAAACAAAAATTCAACGTCATTCACCATATTCACAATAAAGGAGGCTGGCTGTGAGCTATTTCGCATAGGTGGAGAAAAGACATTTGATCTGACCCAGGAGCTATTAGTAATGGAAATCTCATCGATATGTGAACAGAAGGGGATCCAGATGAGGGCGAGCATAGCTAACATCAAATAGTGACAAAAGGCTGGCTGCGTTCTTAGGCTCTGGACAAGACCGAGAGGTCTGCAGGCCATTTCTGACTACTGGGGGATTTTTATAGCTGTTTTACAACACGATGAAGCAAATGTGAGAAAAGTCTTCCCTCTCCTTCCCCCATGCCCCAAATGCATTGCAGGTGACTTTGAACCCCGCCCCCCCAGACTCCAGTTTTTTTTTTTTAAGATTTATTTATTTTATGTATATGACTACACTGTAGCTATCTTCAGACAGGCCAGAAGAAGCATCAGATCTCATTACAGATGGTTGTGAGCCACCATGTGGTTGCTGGGATTTGAACTCAGGACCTCTGGAAGAGCAGTCAGTGCTCTTAACCACTGAGCCGTCTCTCCAGCCCCAACTCTCCAGTTTCAACCTCTCTCTTTTTCTCCCCTCTACATTGAACTTATCCATCTCACACATGGCTTTGTTCTTAGGAATCTTGCACTCGTACCCATAAAGTCTATGTTCTCGTCTGGACTGTTCTGGAACTCTGTGGATGATACCAGATGGAAAAAATCCCTGCACACAAACCCTGTGCTGGCTGAATCTGAGCAGAACACGGGTAGCCAAGGGTGAGCGGTTCTGGGGTGCTGCCGAGCCGACTTCTCAGAATCATATGCCCGACCGATCACCCTTCCTTCCTCCCATGGTCTCGATCTCCCGCCTTCTTCTTCACACTTTCCTCTTCCCTTGCTCCTTCCCCATCACCTCTGCCCTTTTTTATCCTTTCCACGGTTTCTCTCAAGAGACTGCTGATTCGTATCTGGGCAGCTTGAGTGTTGAGGGACGCAGGGATCCTCCACAGAGGGCTGGATGGCTTGCTAGGGGAGGCTGGTACAAGACCAAGGCTCAGCAGGCCCCTGACAACCTGACACAAACCTTGTAGTCATACTAGAACCTCTGTGAATTCTGGACTCATTTTCTATGGCAGGACTGGGTGGCACACACTGTTCCTAGGGGTGGGGACCTAGGCCCCGTTTGTGTGCCCTTTTCAGAGGGTCAGCTGAATAGCATTGACCCTTTCCTTCAACTCAGCACCACGTGAGAGAGTCAGCCACACTGTGGTGACTCACACTGGCTCTATTCCGCTGGAGAAGAGGAGACTGAAAATCACACCGACGGGGAGATAGCTTTGTATGCTGCCAAATGGCCAAAGTCAGAGCACCGACAAAACCAAGTGCTGGCGAGGGTGTGGGCCGGTAGAGACTCCCATGCTGCAGATGAGAGCCAGTCTGTGCAACCATGATGGGAAGCATCCATCCACCGTTTGATCTAGCGGTTGTGACCCTCGTCATTTACCCAAGGGCGTTGGAAACTTCCATTCCACGTAAACCCCAGTTCTCAGGCGTTTATGTTATCATTATTTATATTGCCCAAATGGGAGGCAGCCGAGGTGTCCTTCAACAGTCAGGAGGCTGAATGAACTGTGGTCTCTCACAGTGTGGAATATCATTCAGTGCTCAAAAGATATGCATAGTCCAGCTATGGGGAAATACCAGGGAATCTTAAGTGCATGCTGCTAAGTGCAAGAGGCCGGGCTGCTTGGCTGCACGCTGCGTGAGCATCACACCGCGACAGTCTGAAACGGTGGAATCATAGAGAAAGTGAAAAGACCGGTGTCATCAGAAATTATGGAGAGGAATTGCTATAGGGTTCCCAGAAAGGATGGCCCTGAAACAGTTGTCCACAGGTCTTATATAAGCAGCAGAACCCTACAGTAAATACAGGTGACATCGTGGCAGTGTTTGTGACAAACTAGTCACTGATAGGTCTTGTGTCCATTCTGGGGATGGTTCAGGGGCCTGGGTATGAGCTAAATCCCTCTTATTTCTGGGCAACTTTGTTGTAAGACTGAAATGGCTCTAAAAATATTAATTCTTGGGGCTGGAGAGATGGTTGTGCTTAAGAGCACTTGTTCTTGCAGAGGACCCGAGTTCAATTCATAGTGCTACAGAGCTTTGTGGTCATGCACACACAGCACACTGCCCTGCAGAGCCTGGGGTCATGCACACACAGAACACTGCCCTGCAGAGCCTGGGGTCAGGCACACTCAGAACACTGCCGTGCAGAGCCTGGGGTCATGCACACACAGCACACTGCACTGCAGAGCCTGGGGTCAGGCACACACAGCACAGTGCCCTGCAGAGCCTGGGGTCATGCACACACAGCACACTGACCTGCAGAGCCTGGGGTCATGCACACACAGAACACTGCACTGCAGAGCCTGGGGTCAGGCACACTCAGAACACTGCCGTGCAGAGCCTGGGGTCATGCACACACAGCACACTGCCCTGCAGAGCCTGGGGTCAGGCACACACAGCACAGTGCCCTGCAGAGCCTGGGGTCATGCACACACAGAACACTGACCTGCAAGCCTGGGGTCATGCACACACAGCACACTGACCTGCAGAGCCTGGGGTCATGCACACACAGAACACTGCAGTGCAGAGCCTGGGGTCAGGCACACTCAGAACACTGCCGTGCAGAGCCTGGGGTCATGCACACACAGCACACTGCCCTGCAGAGCCTGGGGTCAGGCACACACAGCACAGTGCCCTGCAGAGCCTGGGGTCATGCACACACAGCACACTGACCTGCAAGCCTGGGGTCATGCACACACAGCACACTGACCTGCAAGCCTGGGGTCATGCACACACAGAACACTGCAGTGCAGAGCCTGGGGTCAGGCACACTCAGAACACTGCACTGCAAGCCTGGGGTCATGCACACACAGCACACTGCACTGCAGAGCCTGAGGTCATTGCACACACAGCACACTGCCCTGCAAGCCTGGGTTCATGCACACACAGCACACTGCATTGGGTAGCTTTGACTGAAGAATTCACATTGTAAAGCCTGGTCCCTGATCCCACGCTGCCACCTCTGCCTTTCTATAACCGCCTGTTTTTCTGGGGTGTGGGCTAGGAATACAAGAACTACAAACCTCACCTAGGGTCTACTCCTTCCACCAGGTCATGGGGGCTCCAGCCCCTCTGCAGGGCCATTGGCTCTATCTTGGATTTGTGGGATCCGGTTCTAGCCTCCTCCGCCAACACACACTTTCTCCTCTACCCTTTGCCTTTTGGAATAGGTGGAGTTGTGGAACGGCCTCGTCCAGCCTGGAGGGGAGACAGGAGGTTTTTCCCCAGCAGGGCTGCAGTCTAGGCTCATGGCTGGGGACCCCTCATGTTTCAGAACCTCTTGGACAATCGACACAGCAGGCCTTCGCTTTCTCCACTGCAGAAAGACACAGCCCCGGCCGTGGCTACTGTACCCCAAAGCATGACACAGCTTGTATAGTGGAAAACTTTTGCTGCATGAGAAATACGGTTTAGGGCTCCCTAAATTAGCTTCCCTGCAAATGGCCAGCAGTTCCTTGGCCCAGAGGGGGAGCGAAAGGGAATGAAAAGCCCTCTCTTCCCAGAAAACAGATTCCTCTTTGACACATTTTTTTTCCCTCCTCTTAATACCCCATCCCCTTTTCCAAAATGGGGCCCTTTTCCTCAGTCTTTTATGTAGGGGACTGGGCTGTGAGAAGACAAAGTCCACTTGTCAGCAATCTTCTGTCAGCTCCCGTTCCCCGTTCCCTCTGGGGTTCTCCCAACAATACAGCCATTATCGGCCCCTCTCAGATTCCATTGAGTTTTCCTCTCTCCGGGGCTAATGAGGAACGAGGCTGCCAGGTTGGACAAAATGGGGCAGTTTTCACTCCGCTGGAGCCCCAGTGTGGTGAGCTCTGGGAAGCACCATTATGGGGGATCTGTGGGTCACTGCCATGCCATTTGGGAGAAGCACTTTTGGGAGTGCGGCCTTCAGTTAGCTCTGAGATCCACAGTGAACGGAAATGTACTTCCCGAGAGGGTTTCAAGCCATCCTGGGCAGGCTCCAAGGCCGACCATCCAAGCTTAAGATCTCACTGGCAGTTCGTCAGTCATGGTGGGGAGGAAACAACCTGAGGCAGTTAGTGCCACCCATGCACGCTGCCCTCCACTTGATGGTGTTAAGAAAATGTAAGGGATCGGCATCCCAGATTTGGGTAGAGGATCTTACGCCAAGATCAACTTCCATTTCTTTTCTGGCAGCCCCGAGGAACTGCTGATTAGGGAACCTCAGAGCCTTGCTCTGATGTTTATCAGAGCCTGTCCTGGTCCCAGGGAGAGATTTTGGAAATCCTGGAAGTCCCAGAATCACTGTTTAGGGACGGTTCAAAGGGCAAATCATTTACTACTCCACCCACCCACCATCCATCCATCCACCCATCCATCCACCCATCCATCCATCTATCCACCCATCCACCCATCTACCCATCCCCATCCATCCATCCATCCACCCACCCATTTGCCTATCCAGTTGTCCATCCAGCCATCAATCTGTCTGACTGTCTGCCCATCCACCTGTCTGTCTGATCATCCATCCATCCATCCATGCATCCATCCATCCATCCATCCATCCATCCATGCATCCATCCATGCATCCATCCATCCATCCATCCATCCATCCATCCCATCCATCCTCCATCCATCCATCCATCCATCCATCCATGCATCCATGCATCCATCCATCCATCCATCCATCCATCCATCCATCCATCCATCCATCCATCCATCCATCCATCCATCCATCCATCCATCCATCCATCCATCCATCCATCCATCCATGCCCATCATCCATCCATCCATGCATCCATCCATCCACCCATCCATCCATCCATCCATCCACCCATCCACCCATCTACCCACCCACCACTCATCCATCTATCCATACATATATCCACCTACCCACTCATCCGTCTGTCTGTTCATCCGTCCATCCACCCATCCATCCACCCACCTACCCACCCACCTGTCCACTCCTCCACTGCTCTGTCCATTCCATCCCCGCATCCACCACTCACTCCTCCACCCAATCATTCACTGGTGCTGGATGTATCCAGGCTGCCGTAGG
Source organism: Rattus rattus (assembly GCF_011064425.1). Lineage (NCBI taxonomy): Eukaryota > Metazoa > Chordata > Mammalia > Rodentia > Muridae > Rattus > Rattus rattus. Next base: position 6,407,094 of record NC_046154.1, on the reverse strand, counting down.
CACCAAGAGCTGCAAGGAAGAGCAGAGGATGCCGTGAGTCCAGAGTTCCTCTGTGTCTGGGGCCCAATCACGTGCAAGTACTTCTACGCTATTGATTAGAGTCTAGATACCTGTCTTGTGTCCAACAGTGTATTGGTGTAACACCTGGGGAAGGGCGGTGACTTCGTGAGTTGGGGTGGGAGGTGTGAGGCCCATGTGCCCCATCACTGGAGTCTGACAGAAGAGGAAAAGCCAAAGGCAAGGCCAGTGGCTGGAGCGAATGCTGAGGCAACTGAACGTACAAGGTAGGGAAAAGGACACAGAAGGCAAAGGGTGCTGGGAGGTCAAAGGGCAACTCCAGGCGTCATGCGTGTTCAAGGTCAGTTTCATTAGCCTGGGACACTCGAAACAGGGTCTTTTTAGTAAGCAACATTAAATGTGCATGTGTATGAGTGTGTGCATGCCGTGGCATACGTGTGGAGGTTAGAGGAAAACTTGAGGTAGTCAATTCTCTCCTGCTATCCGGAGGATTCCCAGGGATCAAACTCAGGCTGTTGGGCTTCGTGGCAAGCACCTTTGCCTCTGAGCTTTCTCAGCAGCCCTAAACAAGTTCTCTTAAGAGGTCACCCTGGGTAGCTGCTGGAAGGCAGGTCTGCAACCTTGGTTCTGCATCAAAAGCATTTACTGCTTGGCACTACTGCCCCAAACCAGCCAGGCCTGCTTTGGAAGAAAAGAAAAAGAGAATGGATAACTCACCTGGGGCAAGGAGAGAGTGGAAAGGAGGGCCAAGAGCCAGGGGGAAACCAGAGACCCTGACCAAAGGTGGATGGTGGCAGGTGTGACTGTTCACCGGAGATGTGAGCTGGCCCTGCCTGACGAGGTGCAGGGAAGGGGCAGGAGCAGGAGGAGCAGGAGGAGCAGGAGGAGCAGGAGGAGCAGGAGCAGGAGGAGGAGGAGGAGGAGCAGCAGCGGCAGGCACAGGAGGAGCAGGAGCAGTAGGAGGAGGAGGAGGAGCAGGAGCAGGAGGGCAGGAGCAGGAGGAGGAGGAGGAGCAGGAGGAGCAGGAGGAGAGGAGGAGGAGGAGCAGGAGCAGGAGAAGCAGGAGGAGGAGGAGCAGGAGGAGGAGGAGGGAGAGCAGGAGGAGGAGCAGCAGGAGGAGCAGGAGCAGGAGGAGGAGGAGAAGGAGGAGGAGCAGGAGGAGCAGGAGGAGCAGGAGGAGGAGCAGGAGCAGGAGCAGGAGCAGGAGGAGGAGCAGGAGCAGGAGGAGGAGCAGGAGAGGAGCAGGAGGAGGAGCAGGAGGAGGAGCAGGAGCAGGAGGAGGAGGAGGATCAGGAGGAGGAGCAGGCAGGAGGAGGAGCAGGAGGAGCAGGAGGAGGAGCAGGAGCAGGAGGAGGAGGAGGAGGAGGGGGAGGAGGAGGAGGAGGAGGAGAAGGAGGAGGAGGAGGAGGAGGAGGAGGAGGAGGAGGAGCAGGAGCAGGAGGAGGAGAGGAGGAGGAGGAGGAGGAGGAGGAGCAGGAGCAGGAGGAGGAGGAGGAGGAGGAGGAGGAGGAGCAGGAGGAGGAGGAGCAGGAGTAGGGAGCAGGAGCAGGAGCAGGAGCAGCAGGAGGAGGAGCAGGAGCAGGAGCAGGAGCAGGAGCAGGAGCAGGAGCAGGAGTCAGAGCAGAGCAGAGCCTGCCCTGTGCGACTTGACTTGGGACAGCTGCGCTCAGACCTTTGGCACTTAACCTTTTCAGGTTCCTTCGTCCTAAGGCTTCTCCACCAGAGCAGAATCACGTTGAGGTTCAGAAAGTGGAGGAGGCAGACGGACTACAGAGGGTTATCCCTGATCCTCCAAAAGAGATGCATTCTGGGTGAGGCCAAAGAGGTCCCTGGGGAAGGCTGAGGCTGCTCGCCTGCCTCCCTAGGGTCTGCTGGGGCAGCTCCAGGCCTAGCTGGGTGCGTGCGATACGAACCGAGTGAGCACAGGCAGGGCGTGTGCCCCGGCGGGAAGGATGGCTCTGCGTAGTGCCGGGACCCACGGAGTCTAAGCTTTCCGAGCGGGGAGGCATCACACCCCTCCTATCCTCCTCCACAGGCCAGGGCTCCCCTTAATGAAGCTTGCAGGCACCGAGAACTTAGAAAAACACACAGATTTATTGCATATCAATCTCGTGTATAAATTCATTGTAGCATCGGAGAGATTACATTTGGTATCCAGTCAGACCTATTCTACAGCATTGACCTCAAAGCCAGGCCCTCCTGGCTTTCGCCTTACAGAAATCTCTACACAAGTACATCTGTCTTTGCCGTAAGCCTCAGAATGAGATCTGCCAAAAAAAAAAAAAAAATCACTTTTGACTATTCTCAAGTCGTGTCTCCTCGATTCACGATTCTCCCACGGCGATTTCCGTAGTCACCAGGAACTGCGGTCCATTTTTTTTTTTAATTTTTTTTTTTTTAATTTTTGTGGGCGTTTTCGGGACTCCTGGCCCTGACTTAGACCTAATCACATAGTCAGTAAGTGCATCTACGGGATTTTCTCCTCATCATAAGAATTCCACAAACAGACACAGTAATGACCGCTAAACACGAGCCATGCACAGCTTATCAACACAACAGCAATTTACAAAGGAAGGGGGCGGGGCAAACGCCGGCCCCCTCCTCCATGGTTTTTTTAATTTTTTTTTTTAACATCATATGGAGAGCAGACATTTACATTTGATTCCTTTCTCAACACTATATAGTTCTAGAAGGGGGGGAGAAAAAAAAAAACAACGACAACGAAAACAGAAACAGAAACAAACTGAATGGGATCTGAATGTAACAATGGCGACACGCATACAGGTCGGAGATTCTCGCGGGTGTCAGGGATATATATATTTATTTATTTATATTTATATACTATCGGTTCAAAGTACACATACACAGCATACATGCACACACGTGCACACACACACACTCACTCACACACACACACACACACACACATACACTACACACAACCCCACACGCACAGGTTTTTAAGTTATGTATCCTGACACCAGGGCCCCGCTTCCCCAACACTGAATAGAGTAGCTACGTTGCGGGAGACACTGAGGAAACCCCCAGCTTCTCCCAGTTGCAAGGGAATCGATTGATCGCACACCTAGAGATTCAAGCTGCCTCCCTTCGGCTCAACCTTTTCCCTCCTAGAAGTGGCGGTGTGAATTGGTGACAGACAATGGCTGGAATGGTGGGGGGGGGGGGAAGTGAACTTGTCTGGGGAAGAGTTCAAGAACGTCTTGTCACAGTATCGCTCAGGGCTAGGGACAGTCTTCATGGCTTTTGATACCCGGCTGATCTCCACGGACAGGAGTGTCCCAGTGTCCACTGGCAGGAGCGAGCGCTGTCTGTTCCAGGCCTCCCCACCCTCCCATCCCGGCAACAGCACGGGAGGCCTTCTCTTCCCTACCTCGAACGGCACAGTGAACAGCTCAGTAGATCTCAGTCACTTGGGCAGGGACAGGGGACCATGATCCAGTGCTTTGAGCTTCGCGTCTAAAACACGTGATATGTATTTGAGCAAGTGCTTCCTTCACAAACACTCACTGGGGAGGCGGATGAAGCAGAGGAAGCCAAGAGCTTGGAGTCTGGACTCTGGGAGGCAGAGGGGTTAGGTCAGTCTGGGTTTGGGTAGATCACCTGTTCTCCTGGCCTTGGGAAGTAGGACCCCACAGGCTGGGCAGGCTGGGCCCATGTTGTGCTCGCTGGTTACTGAGACTTAAACCCTGGGTTTACAGAGAGCTTTTACGCCCTGGGTTTGCACAGAGGTCTTAGTCATGCAGGATCTGCCTTCCTGCAGGACAGGGAAGCCCCGTATTTCCTACCTGACCATCCTAGGTATGGCAGCAATGACAGGGCCAAAGTGTGGCCTTGCCTGGGGCTGGAGGGAATGCAAGCTAGGAGGCCTCCTTATGAACTTCTATTTGGGGAGGCAAGTGCAAACAACGGAAAACATCATTGCAAGCAATCATGGCTGCACATCTGTCCTGCCCTTCTACGCTGTGTGGCAACAGACAAGACAGCCCTGCTAGGGTTTGGTTCTCCAGTGGCCGAGACCTTTGAACTCACACCTGGTCCAGCTCCCTGACCCTGAGAGGCTCTCCTGTACCTGATGCTTGCTTGAGCCAGTTGGGCACGGTAAGACTGCAGAGATGCCGGACGGGCAGAGCTCACTGGTTGAGGGCAATGCAGAGCAGATGCAGAATGTCGGGAACTCAGTGCAGAAAATCAAGTGCTGTCTTTGTCGGGGGTGGTGAGCTAGGACAGAGTCCATCAAACTCCAAGTGCTGGGCCCAAGGGGATGTCTGTCCAGGAGAAACTGAGGTTGGGGGCGCATGGGGGTTGGAGGGGGGACCAAGCATTTGACTCAGCACAGCTGGGACTCTTGGGTCAGAGGTTGACAGGGGTTGGGAGTGACAGAGGATGAGAAGGGAGCCCAAAAAGGTCCACAGGGGTCCCCCATTCAGACAGACTCCCTGTCCTGGAGAAAGTCACATCGCGGAAAAATAAAAAAGCACACACCTCGCTCTTTCCGAGAAGAAAGCTTGTAATTTGGGGTTTACAAAAGTGGGGTATGTAATATCTGAGGTTGAACTCATACAGGGATCCCACCTAGCTCCCATCTAGAGGAAACTGGAAGTTTTAAGCTGAGGTCCAGCCCGCCATGGAGAGGATGTCGTGAGTCCCGTTGAGGAGCGTGAGCAGTTAGGCCTGCAAATCCTCACCACAGGACCATGGTGAGTCCCTGTGCAGTGTCCCCGCCGCCTCGGGCTGTCTAGTTCGCACATGTGAATGTGCTTCTGAGTACAGCACAGGACTATTCTGTGTTATGTCACTGCGATTCACTGCAACCTGCAGGGGGATGGTGTCTTCAGGGATATCTCTGTCACGGATCTCAGCATAGCCTGGACCACTCAGCATCAGCAAAGAGGACTGTCTTGGCGCCAGAACAGCCACAGCAAGTATAAAACATCTGCGCTTGGAGGTTTGAGTGGCTCCCAGAGGGGATCGCGTGCACCGTGTTTGCTGACGCGGATACAATCTCTCATAGTTTTTTAAATGACAACCCAGGTTGTTTCTGGCCCCTCTTATCTTGGTGGGATACTCCTTGCCTTTTGTTTTTTTTTGTTTTGTTTTTTTGTTTTTCTCTTTCCGAACAACAAAATAAATAGAACACTTGTCTTAAAATGTAACTGAGACTCAAATTTAACAAAAATCATATGATTGTCTGGTAAGTGGGCGGCGGTGACCGCGGGACTCCTGGAGGGAGGGACACAGGGGTATTTGGCACATTAACAACCGCCCCACTCCCTGGGCACCGATCACACAGCACACGACCTTATCACACGGTTTTGGTCCTTCACCACATACTTATATTAACATCATTTCTTCAGGAAAAGTTGTCCAATGCCAAAAAATACTGTTAAGGAAGAAATAAAATAAGGAAAGAAATGAATTAGAAAAAAATTACAAGCTATATACAGATTAAGGGAAATTCCATCAGGGAAAGAAATTATTTGAAGTTGGCCCCTATGGGATAATTTAAAGCCCATCCGAGCAGAGAAGTAGACACGTCCCGACTGTCCCAAGGGAGTGAGGCATCCGGTCCTGGTGTCTGTACTGTCTCTGTCCTTTGCTGTGGCAGGGTCCCCTGGATCTTCCTCCTGTTCCTGACCTCACCTCGCCAGGAACCCACACAGAGAGCAGAAATGGCGGCTACGCGGCTGATCTGGAGTCTTAGGCACAGGTAGTACTTGGTGTCCTGGAGTGGAGGAGCAGGCTTTCCACACTTGGTGGCCATGGGGAGGGCATCAGACTGCCAGGGTTGGGGAGGGTTGAAGGCTGGAGGCCTGGATATGGCCTTCAGAAGAGCAGCAGTCAAGACCAGGCTAGGGCTGCTGAAAGGGGAAGACCCTTAGGTGTCCGGCATGGAAGACCTGAGCCACTAGCTCCCGACTTCCCCACACAATTGGGGTGTCTTGGGTGGGACCCGTGGATTCCTCTGCAGACCATACAGGGCAAGGCAACCTCGCTGTCCCGGCCTCTGCAAACCTTCAGCCAGGCACCATGTCCAAGGATTCTTGTGTAGTCAGCGTCCTGTTCAGCCGAGTGGCTCCCATGCCCCTATCCTGTGTCGGGCGCACCAGAATCACCTTGGCTTGTACAAACAGGTCAGAGATAAGAAAGAAAGTCTCCATTATCTACATTATAAAGGGCACACCCGAGCCGCGCTCGTGCCCCGGCAGGTGTGGGTTTGCCAATAAGCCAACATTCCAAAGCAATGCAAAATTACTTTTAAAAAAACATTTTGCAAGTCATTTTTCTGATTTTTTTTAAAAAAATACTGTCTATTTTTTTTTAAAACCCACATGCTTTTAAATAGACTCTATAGTCAATTAAGATTACCAAAAGGGTTAATCATGTGATTCTTGTTATAAAAATCATTCACGAGGTCTCTCTCCATAGCACTTGCCCACTTCTTTCCCATCTCTTCATTCATACCAGGTGGCGGCCCGGAGGTGGCCAATTGGCTCCTGCCAGGATGGAGACCCCCCACCCTCGCCCATGAGTTTTCTGATCCACAGCTCCTGCGAGCAGCTCCTGGGTGGCCGTGCGCCGCACCCACTGCAGATCATGTCCTTGAGGCCAGGTCTGAGAGGTGTTGAAAGTCAGCGGCTACTCGAGGGACCTTCGGGTTCTGAGTATCATTGGAGAAGCTGGGCTTGAGCCATGGCGGCTGGGGTTGGAAGCAGAGTTGAGGCAGAAGGTGTCGGGGGTGGGGGGCTGCTCCCTGGCCCCTTCTCTGTCTCCCACAGCTGGTACCCTGGCTTTGAACTCTGGCCCTGGGGCCTCCAGGTCCTCAGAGGTGGTTGATGGGGTTAAAGGCTCCGGACTCCGACGAGGGTCCCGTGATGTTCAACCAAGCATCCAGTGAGCTCTGGGAGGGGGCGTGAAGAGGAGTGTCTTCAGAGAGGGACAGCATCATTGCGTATGCCTGGGGGCAGGGGAAGGACAGCACACACAGGACAGGTGAGGGGCATCCCAGATAGGTAGGCCTGAGCCTTGACTCACCAGTTGTCCCCAGCCTGTCCAGCCCCCCATCCCCACCCCACCCCGCCCCACCGTCCTGTCTAGTGAAACAGAAACAAAGGTGCTAGAGAGGCCTAGATTCCTATGGCTTGGGAGAAGGACATAGGAGGACATGTGAACAGAGGGGACCTCTCCTGCCCAGAGTGACACCAGAACTCACAGTAGTCCCTCTGTGCCCATGGAGATCTCTTGACCTCTTGGGGTGCTCCCCTGCAATTGTGTTTCCACCTCCCCCTCCACCCTTGGCTTCTATGTCTGCTATGGGAGACTGTCTTTGTCTAGTGGGCAGGAGGCCTGGGAGGGGCCTCTGGATGAGTGTGGCCAGCTACTCTTTGGAGCAGAGTGGGTAGTGTCTCTGAGCTGTTGTGATCATAGGGTGATTTGCTGTGTTTGCTGGCCTCAGACAACCATGGGGGCATCCTTCTGCTTCAAGCCCGGGGCAGGAGGTGCCAGGGCTGAGGGCTGTGTGGAGCATGGCACGTGAGTTACAGGTGGGCACTGGGGATGCCCAATTTGGATCCCCTACACCTTGGAGCAAACACTGGACAGAATTAGTTAGAGACGAAGACAGACACGCAGACGAGTTGGGGTGAAAAAAAAATCTCGGGGTGGTGCCGAGAAGGCTGGAACAAGAGCCAGGCCCCTTTAGATGTCCCAACAATGGGGTCTAGAGTCCTGCAGCCACTGTCCCCAAGATGCGAACATGCAAAGTGCCCGGGACAAGCCTGCACCCTCGAGGACCCTGTGTTAGTTACATCTTAGAAGCCGGGGCCACCTGACAGAGACTGTCCCCGAAACAGCAGGGTGGTCACCCATCCTGGCTCGGACCAGAGATGAAGAGACCTAGCATCTGGTGGGAATGGAACCTGATCCAGATGTTCCCACCGGGGATGGGAAGACTGGGAGAGCAGCCCTCGCTCTGGATGTAAGAGCTAGCTCCTGTTTATCTGTCTTCAAAGCCCCACCTGCTCTACCAGGCTGCCGGGGGCTCGCAGCTATTGGCCTGTCTCTTTGGACAATGAAGCGGGCATGGGGGCTGTGGATTTGAATGCCCGTCAGCCACGGGGTAGCTAGAGCCAGGGCATTCGGGTATCCTGTGGTGGGGTAGGTGGCACCGGGGGCTGCCTGCTGTCTACGTGGGAATGGGAGGAGGGGTCAGGGCTCTGCTGGGTACCTACCTGGTTCTTAGCCTGCCTGTACAGGGTTTGTTTTAAGACCTCAGAATCTAAGGTGGAATTAAGCACATCTTTAACTTCAAATGCTTCCTCAGCTGCTCTGCGGAGGTCCAGCCCCTTCCCAAAGGTCGGCGTCGGCTCCAAAGCTAACAGGCCGCCTCCTCGCTCCTCAACACACCTGCGCCAAGGACCAGGGAAAGGGGCCTGGGGTCAGCTCTTTGGCCACTGGTGGCATCTCTCTGGCGCTTCATGGCCGGTCCCCGTGACTACATGCATGCCACGGGTCTCCATGAGCCACATGCAACAAGGAGACAGACACATGGACAACACGGACACCCAGATAGGAAGCCACACAGACGTAGGAGAGTGGACAGGCAGAGATCGGGAAGGAGGAGTGCGTGCACACATTATCACGGGCAGCAGGCAATCCGGTCTTAGGGATAAAGGGTTCAGAAGGAGGCTTTTAATTTTTCTGAGGCTGAAAGTAACTGGTAAACAGTTAGGACATAGAGAAGTAGCTCAGGCCTGCCCAACTTCTAAAATCATGGGTGCTGGACCCTGCTGCCCTAGGTGGATGTAGACAGCCGCGCAGCAGAGCCGGACTCCCGAGTCAGGGTCAGCAGAGTACGCCCTTCCTCTCCTTTTCCCCACTCCAAGCTTCTAGACACTCTACAGGGAGCAGAGACACAGGGCCGTGAACTCTGGCTAGCATCACCCTAGGCCTAGCGCCAAAGCATTGTGGTAGTAGCACCTGCTGGGCAGAGGTGAGACCAGGTTGGGGGACATGGATCCCGAATTGTCACTTTGTATTCGGGTCCTCTCACTCAGCCCATCCCCTCGCACCCGGCCACGCCCACCTTCGGGCACCACCCCCTGGCACCCGGCCACGCCCACCTTCGGGCACCACCCCCTGGCACTCGGCCACGCCCACCTTCGGGTATGGTCAAAGCCCATGGTCAGGTTGGGTGGTTCCTCATCCTCTTCATCTTCATAGACTCCTTGGGGCTCAGGTGTGGGGGACACTGTGTCCTCCTGTGACTTCCCGGCTAAGCTGTCATCATCCTCTTCCTCCAGCTCCTCCTCCTCCTCCTCCTCTACGTCCTCCTGCTTTGCACTGGCGGAGCCTGGACACGGCGGGTTGCCGTCTAGGTCTTGGACCTCAGGCCTATAATGACAGGCGAAGAAATTGGCCGTGTTCAGGGCCTTCCTTCTTACCAAAGGTGGCTTTCCCTGTTTGCCTTCCTGGCCCTTCAAAAAGAGCTGGTGTCTGTGGTGACTAAAAGAGGTGGTTACGGGTCCAAAGGCAACCATCCGCTCAGTCCTCGAGGAGTAAGAGTTATGGAGAAAAGCCGGGAAGTCCAGAAGAGACAGAGGCATCCTGAGGGAGAGACGGGGTTCAGGGGAGGGTCCCTGAGGAGTAGTCTGGGAAGGCGAGGTGCCCTTAGGACACTGGTGTGAGGAAGTGTCCGGAGCCCATCCTGCCCAGGACTCTGCGTTACCCATCTATGCTCGCATCTCCCAGCCAACTGCAAGGATCTAAGGTTGCAGAGCCTGGGGAGTGAGGGCTGGGCTCAGGCTGCTGCTGCTAACAGGATGCACTGCCAGGATGGGCCAGAGAATGTCGGTCGGGGCTTGAAGCCCAGGCTCTAACTCAACAGCCCCTAGGAACTCTGCAGCCTCAGCAGATCTTTGACACTCTCTTACTGTCTTTGAGTCTCTTAGTCCTTGGTCCTTTGTCTGTGTGTCTGTCATTCTGTCTGTCTGTCATTCTGTCTGTCTGTCTGTCATTCTGTCTGTCTATCATTCTATCTTTCTCTCTTCCCCTCCTTTTCCTCCTCCCCTCTCCCTCTCCCACCTCCCCCCTCTCTCACACACACACACAGAGTGTCTGAGTGTAGTCACATGCATCTATATTGAGGTCAAAGGTCAACCACCCATATCCTCCTTGGTCACTACCCACTATGAGGGTCTCTCACTGGCCTGGGCTCACTTATTTAGCTACTAGACTGGGTAGCCAGCAAGCCCCAGGGGTATCTGACCACACACACCAGAAGAGGGCATCAGATCCCATTATAGATGGCTGTGAGCCACTATGTGGTTGCTGGGGTTTGAACTCAGGAACTCTGGAAGAGCTCAGCCCTTCATGGTTGCACAACAAATGAACATGCCACCAACTGAGCTATGTTCTCAAGCCTCTGGGTGAGATTATTTTAAAAAATTGTTTATCCTTTTGTATGTTTGTATGTGGATGTGTGGATGCCTACGGACTCCAAAAGAGGGTGTTGGATCGGCTGGAGCTGTAGTTACAGGTGATTGTGAGCTGCCTGGTGTGGGTTTGGGGAAGCAAATCCTAGTCCTCTGCAAGATCAGCTGGAGTCCACTGACTCCTTACTAACAGGAGTGAGCAAGCCAAATCTATTCCCTTCAAGGAACACCACCGATTTGGTTCGAGTCAATGACCATAACCTGTGTGCCAGGAACTGTGGCTATCTTGACAGGTCCACTCCAGCAATGGACGCAGCCAAAGACGACCAATTCTTAGATCCCATGTCTAGAACCCCCAACTCTTCCTGGCCTTCATTTCTACTCAGCTTTGGGGGCCTGACTAGGCAGTGCTTGTGGTCTTGAGGGAGAGAGGGGTCTGGTCATTTTCACCGAAGGTGGCATCTTCATGGACTGACTTGCACAGTGGTGTTAAGGCTGTGGTTGTGTAGGCGGGACTGAGCTGGGGAGATTCTGTTGCAACTGCAGGCTGACTCCACCCGTGACACTACCTCCCACCATGCCTCCAGGACAGGTGGAGTCTTGACAGGTTTTGAGGCTCTCTAAGTCCCAGGCTTCTAGTCACCTGTGTTGGGGGTCAGCAAAGACTATGCTGAGTTCATCTCCTGGAACAGAAGGCTCTGGGATAGGTGGGGCCTGGATACTGCCACCCTGTAGTGGCAGTGGGAGAGAATTCAGTCCCTACGGTTGCAAGGACAGGAAGAGAAGGCATGGGCAGGGAGCCCAGCCTGGCCCTGGGTGTCACACTCACCAGGTAGCTGGTGTGGTAAAGCTATACCTGCCGGCTGGTCTTGGGAAGGGCTGGAGGAGCCCTGCTGTTTATAAGCAGAGACAAGGCTCTTTTCTTGCATGCTTACTCTGTGGTATGTGCTGTCCAGCAGAGACCCTGACAGGCTGGTTGGTGTCAGCTTCAGGTAGGAGGGCAGCTTCTCTCTTGGAGATGGGAAGGCTGCCCTGGATGGAAGCTGTGCTAGCATGCTGACTGATGTGGCTTGCAGCAGCAGGAAGGGACAGTCCCAGAGTCAGAGATAAGATCTGGTGTCTCCCACAGTCCTTGGTCAACATGTGGTTTCCACTATATCTCCCCGTGTGTGTGTGTGTGTGTGTCTGTCTGTCTGTCTGTCTGTCTGTCTGCCTGCCTGCCTGTGTGTCTATGTGTGTGTTGCATGTAGAAGCATCTCCACCATCCAGTAGGGCTTTTCTATAAATTTATCACCTCAAGGGAGACCCTTGTCCCAGGTCACCATCTGAGGGATGGGGTTAGATTCTACATGTGGCCCTTGGGGACACAGTTCAGCACATGAACAATCCTTTGGGATGGCCTGGCAGCCACTGGGTTCTCACTGATCACTAAAGGTGGGACTCAACAGAGAAAGACCCAGAGAATGTGGGTGCCAGCCCCAGCTGAGTCTGCTATCCTCCGCACCAGACTGTCAAGTAGCAGCAACCTCACATACGCTCACTCTTACAACAGTGGTGACATGGGGAACCTCTCTTTAGTTCCTCGGCTCTCAGGGCAAAGCTGGTGGGACCTGGGAGACATCGACACTAGCAAAATAGGCTGGGTTTGCGAGGGGTTGGCTCTCTCTTGGTCCACCCGCATTATCATCAGTGTTGAATGCAAGGGAGGAGATACGGGAAGCTCTGTCAGAACACCCATGATGTGGTTAGGGTTGCGAGGATGGGGAACGGCTTCTCCCCTTCCTTCCACAAGTGTCTTCTGTTCTGCTGGGCACATGGAGGGTCCTCTGGCCTGCCACTGTGGAAGCTACACTTTGAGCTTGCCTTCAGCAATGGGTATCTGTTCTCTAGCTCTCTGAGGGATCAGGGAAGGCCTGCTGTGAAGGTACCTTCTCACACACAGCTTCCTCTGAAGGGGAGGGCATCAAGCTGCTGGACAAGTAGGTGGCTCTCAGACATGGCATCTTGAGGGACAGGGCCTGGTTCCTTTCAGAGCACTGTGCCTAAAGTCAGGATGCGTATGCCTGGGCACTTGGTGGACTGTAGCCTGGGCCCTGATCTGCAATCATAGACCCCCCCCCCCCCAGCGAGACCACAGACTTGTGAGCAGCAACACAAGACGTCATCACTGATGGTGTGGACTGGTCTGGTCTTCACAGTTTCCCCAAAGCGCCAGAGACACCAGAGGTGCAGCTGACAGGTGCCTGAGGGAACACATCTCTAGCGAACCCTCCTTCACTTCCTCAGAGTGGACGGGAGCAAGCTGCCCTGGTGGCACAGACATGTGGCCCACGGTGGCTCATGCAGTAATGGCTGGGTCCTGGCTCTAGGACCTGGGCCAGTTTTGAGGCAGCAACTCATGCCACTTCTATGAGCCTCTGGTTCTTCTCTACAAAACTGGAGACCCTTCTTGGGGTTTCGTAGGGTTTAGAGAACTTCTCTATCTCAGCAACTTCTCTGATCGGTTTCATTTCCTGGGATATGGGAGTGTCCTTGCAGAAGGGAGAGTCCCCACGTAAAGGACACACACTGACGCTTGGATGTGAGGTGTCCGAGAACACCTCTGTAGCCTGGTTGAATTCTCCTCCCATCATCTCTATGTCTCTCTCTCCCTCTCTGTCTCTGTCTGTCTGTCTCCCTTTCCCTCTCTCTTAGTGGAAAAGCTATTGCAGGCGTGCACATGGAGAGGTTAGCGGGGAGGACTCTACTTATTTCTAGCAATAGAGCCTGGGACCTCCTCCATATGGGACCTAATGCCACCCGGGGGGAGGGGGACATGCATCTTGGGCAAGACCATTGGAGCAGCTGAGTCTAGATCTGCCGGGGCTGGCTTATTTTCCTTACCGTTTGTCCATTCGAGCGGACGCCTGGTTCATCTCGCTGTTGGCGATGAAGTTTCGGATCTCGGAGAAGTAGGAATCTTCCTTCTCATCTAAAAGTGCATGGTTGTCCGACTCGGAGGTGGGGGAGGAGGCGCTGGTGCCCAGGTGGTTCGTGAGCACCCCGGAGTGCTGGCTCACTGTGGATGGGCTGAGTGTCAGGGGCATCCTTGCGGGGCATCTAGCCCTCACTCAGTTCCAATGTGAACTAGGGGTGATCTCAGGAACTGTTTCTTAGAGAGTTATCTGAAGGGGTGATATTGCCCTTCCTAGCCAGGTCTCTTCCCTTGCCCCTCCTCCGCCACTCCCCTCCTCGTCCCTCCCCGCAACGCTCCTCACCCGCCACGCCCCCATCACGCCCCTCCTCTGCCTAGTCCCACACCTCACCAACCTGGTGCACCTTCGTGTTCGTGCTTCTTCAGGTGCCGGTCTAGGTTGGTCTGCTGCCCGAAGCAGCGGTTGCACAAATGGCACTTGAACGGCTTCTCTTTGTTGTGGATGTTCCTCACGTGCCGCTGGAGGTTGGAGGAGATGCTGAATGACCGGTCACAGTACTTGCACCTGGAAAACAGGTGCGCCTTGCCTCAGAGGAGAGGAGATCAAGTGCGGTGAGAGATGGCCTGGCCTCTGTCGCCACTGCATCTGTGTCCACTGTGCAGCCCCTGAGGCCACCTGACTACCCGGCTGGAGAGTTCAGATGTGCCCTAGGGTTTCTGCCCCTAAACTATCCCTGAGCATTCTAGTGGAGGGCGGAAGATGCTGAAATACGGTACGAGATGACATTCCTTATTCAGCCTCAAGAGGGCAGCCTTGAGCCACCGAAAGGTGCAGAAAGCTGTTCTGGCTGGTTACCCTGAGATGGGAAAGCAGCCTTCTTCTGACTGAAGACCCTGGGCCAGTCCCATTTCACTTGGGGGCCTAATGCTCTTAGTAACCCTGAAGGTCAGGTGAGGGATTTGGGGTCTGTGGCCTTGATGCTGAGGCCCGCTAGTAGCTATATTGAACCCTTCAAGCTACTACCGGCTCTTGTGTGCTCAGAGTATTGCATGCCATGCTCCCACTAGGTTGACCAAACAAGCACTTGGGAAACCATTTTACCAGAGAGCATGGCGCCACCGTTAGAAGCTGTGGGCAGTGAGAGATGTCTGCTGTGTGACTGTCCTCCAGGTGTGACCTCGGTGGCCCTAACATCAGAGAACAGAGGCCTGCTCTCCCTCAGCTTTATAACTGAGCCCACGATAAAGAAACCAAGACCGAAACAAAGAACAGAGAGTGATTTAAGAAAGGACCTTCCAGGCTCCGCAGCACACGTGGGATGCCCGGAAAAAAGCAGCACGCGGTGCATTATGGGAGTCTGAGCTGCAGTGCATTGTGGGAATCTGAGCTGCAGGGTGGCTGACAGGGCTTCCCTGAGGGCCAATACAAACAGGCAGACCCTGCAGCAGGGATTCTGACTCCGTGGTGTTTTTTTCTTTTTCCCCCCTGCATATGTGTGCATACATGTAGTATATGTGTACAAGTGCATGTGTGTGCTCAGGTATTTGAGCACATATATGTAAAAACGGCCATCAGAATGCCTTTGGGTGCTTATCTGGATCTCGGAGGTACATAGCACTTGAAAACGCTGTTTGTGTGACTGTATACTTTCATAATTGGGAAATGAGCCCTACTGGGTGACAACATAATACACAAGATTTCCAGCGCCAGTGCCGTGAGACAGGCTGCCTTCCTCTCTGGAGCCAGAGCCTGTGATGTCGGCCTCAGTGAGGGCAAAGATGGGGGGCTTTTTTTCCCACCCACATGGATGTGCGATCATTCTAAATACAGCAGCCTTGCATTCCTATGGGCCCTACCCTACTGCGATTTGGGGCTGGTGGCAGGCTGTAGAGTAGCACCCTGGTCACGAGCCTTTGTCACGTGGTTGCGGACGTGCCTGAGGACACCAGGGGCGCAGCCAGGAGGGGCTGTGTCAAAGCAGCTTTTACAGCATTGTGCTATCCAGTACAGGAGGAGCCAGGCTCTAGACAGACACTAGAGGTCCGTGTGGGCCCCTCCCCGGAGTATCTGACTGTGTTTCTGTCCCTGTTGAGTTCAGAACCCTCAGGGCTGCAGTTGACTTTGCCCTTGGACTCTCAGAGCCTGCGAGTCCTATGGTCCCTGGATGCCCCATAAAACCGAGGAAGTTTAAGACCCTAGAGAAAGGGATGCTGCTCTGAGAGAGGCCCTTCCTCCTGACCAGGCTGTTCCTTCAGGTGCGGCTACCACGTGTGTGACCTTCCAACCTTGAGGTTTTGTGTCGCCCTTTACGGTTCCCTTCTTCAGTCAGTTCCCGCAGCCTGCAGCCTTGTTTGAGGCCAGGCTCTCCCAGCTCCTTCTATATTAACCGCCTCACCAGACTTTTTAATCACAGGTCTGGGCCGTTCTACTGTATCTCAGGGAGTCCTAAGTGGCCTCGAGGGCACATTGGGTGTCCTTGGACACAGCCTTTCTTCCCACAGCCTGGGAAGCAAAGCAGCCTGACTCACATGATCGTCTGCAAAATATGCCTGGGTGCCTGGCTGTTGGTTCTCATAGTCTGAGCAGTAACAGTCTTCAGTCCTGCTCGCTCTGGAGCCCCCTGTGGATGGGACTTTTTGGAAGGAATTTCACCTCTCACCTGCTTTCCCCACATGCTCTAAAACATAGTGACACCTTGACAGGGCCAGGCCCAGCTCTTCCTGCTTTTTTGGGGGGGGGTGGTGGGATGATTGCTCAGGAAAAGAAAATTTGATTTGAATCTGCAGAGTAAAGGCAAGGCTAAGCTGCCCATAGGACTAGGAGTTCACTCAACAGCAGAGTCCCCTGCAGATGCCACAGGTCACTCGGGCAGCCCTGGTCTGGTCTGCCTGTCCATGTTCATATAGTTAGTTCTTTCTTTTTTGGTTCCTTAGGAAATGCAGAGACCCTCGGACAGCCCCCCCCGCCCCGCCCCACTTTCTAGGCAGCAGCTGTGGCACAGACTCCTAAGCACGAGAATGCTGGGACGGGGAGGGAGGTTGGAGCGGCAGAGGTTTGTGCAGAGCTCTGCTTGCTGGGTGCTGAGTTTAGCCTCTCCTTGTTCTCATCTAAATAAATGGCCCAGGCAGAGACATCCACTTGAAATTTAGGGGAGCAGAGAGCCCCAGGGCTGTGAGGGAGCAGAGTTTGCCCAGCAGCTGGGTTCTGCACTGTGAATAAGCTGACTGGCAGCTAGGGAAATTTACAGTCGCACCGCATAAAGCAACACACCATTGTGCTCACAGAGAGGAGAGGGCACGGGCAGCCCAGCAGAGAGCTCCGGGAGGACCTTGCTGCGACCATGCCTATGGCAGTTCCAGAGAAGCAAGGGATGCACAGGGCAGGAGAGGATGAAACTAGGCCTCTCAGCCCCTGGGATGAGACACAGGAGGGCTACTGTCAAACACCATTGCCACGTCATTTAAAAAGCAAGGACAGGTAAGGAAAGAAGAGAGCTAAACAATGTTCTAAGAAGGGCTGGGGAGACGGCTCAGCGGTTAAGAGCACTGACTGCTCCTCCAGAGGTCCTGAGTTCAATTCCCAGCAACCACATGGTGGCTCACAACCATCTGTAATGGGATCTGCTGCCCTCTTCTGGTGTGTCTGAAGACAGCTACAGTGTATTCATAGGAGATACATAAAATCTTTTAGAACAACAACACAAACCAACCAGAGCCCCCAGGGACTAAATCACTATCCAAAGACTACACATGGACAGACCCATGGCTCCAGCTGCATGTGTAGCAGAGGATGGCCTTGTTGGGCACCAAAGGAAGGAGAAGCCTTTGGTCCTGCCAAGGCTGCACCCCCCAGTGTAGGGGAATGTCAGGGTGGGGAGGCATGAAGGAGGGTGGTTGGAGAGGGGGAACACTCTTATAGAAGAAAGGGGAAGGGGATAGTATAAGGGGCTTATGGACGGGAAACTGGGAAAGGGAATAACATTTGAAATGTAAATAAAAAATATCCAATAAAAAATAAATTAAAAAAAGAAAAATGTTCTAAGAATAAAAACAAATGAGGAGTCTTGCAGGAGCCACCTGTAGCCCCCACTGGACACCACATTGGCTTTCTTAATACAGGACGCAGAATGGGTGCTGGGGAGGAGACTGAAGGTGCACATTCACAAAGCAGAAATCACGGGTCTGATCAGGAGCTCCAGGTTGGTCCTGGAAGGCTGGCATCTGAGTATGATGCAGGCTGTGCCTGGCAGCTAGGAGAGCCTCTACATCAAAGCTGTACCCCCAGTAGACCCATTTCATTCTCAATTCTTAATTTTTCCAATTAAAAATCTTAATTTAAAATTTATATGTGTGTAGGTGTGCATGCACATGTGCGTGTGTGCCTGTGTGTGTGTGCCTGTGTGTGTGTATGTGTGTGCGTGTGCATGTGTGCATACCTGTGTATGTGCTGGTGTGTGCATGCTGCTATATAGGCATAGGTGTGTACATTTGTGTAGAGTCCAGAGGTTGACACCGAGTATGGTCCATTACTGCTTTTCTGTCCTTTGCTTTTGAAGGCCTCTCATTGGGCCTAGAGCACAACGATTTGGCTAGACTGACGAGTCAGAAAGTTCCAGGGCTCCTCCTGTCCCGGCCCACCTTGTGCTGGAATACAGGGACGTACAGCCTTGCTCAGCTTATACGTGGGTCCTGGGGGTGTGACCGCAGGTCTCATGTTTGCAAGATGGTCTTCCCCAGTCGCAGCTGGTCAGGTCTTCTTCCTACCTCTGCAATCTGAGTTCTGTAAAACTCACATGCTGGAGTTTTTAGGATGTAAGAGTGGTTTTAGGTATGTTTTCTCCAACTCCAGGCAAAGACGTCAAAGCCAAGAGAAGTGCTAAGGAATGTTCCCTGTCTAGAACGTGTAGGAAAAGCAGAGGCCACCCCGTGTCAGGACACAGGGACGTGCGGGAAACTAAGAAACTTACAGTGGCTTCCTGATAATGCAAGGTAACCCCTCCTCATTTGCCTTTTGGAGAGTCCCAGCCTCTGCAGGGTACATACACCCACATGTGTACATACATGTGTACACACAGTGACCATGCACACGTGTACGGACACTAAAGTGGGCATCATACCTAGGTAGGAGCCAAGCATTCTTACTGGGCCCTGTGCAGTGGATTGCTAGGTTGGGCTACACGTTCTCCAGTTCCCACTTAAACTCCTTCCAGTTATCAAAGAAAGACCAAGCAAAGTCCCTGGCAGTATCAAGAGGCACGCTGCACGCTTTAAACCCCTTGGCGAAGGCCTGCCTCCAGCCAGATAAAGCCAGGATTTGCAACACAAACTTGCAAAGCAATTATTGTTACCAAAGTCGAAACTCTCAGATTGGAGGGAGCGAAAGAAATCAATGATAATTAAATTCTTCTATAAACACGGCCCCTACCCTCTGGGGGCTCTTAGCGCGACACGCTGTCCAGGAGTCGGCTCTCATTACAGAAAAAACACAGGGCTTGTTTCTGGGCGAGGACCAGACCAAATAAATCTTTCTGTTGCTTGCCTTTGTTAAGTTGTAAGTCACTATTTTCAGAGAGCAGACAAGGGGGGCTGCATGTCAGGGAGGGCTGGGGAGCCTGGGACACAGAACTAGAAAGAACGGTCGTTTACCGGCACAGATGTGAGCGGGTGGTCACCGGGGATGCTCTGTGTACCCGAGTGGGGCTTGGGGATCACACCATGTACACACCCACATGGGATCCCTGCCACAGGGAGGGGCACACAGATGAGTCCTGTCACCACGTGGCTACATCCCGGTGGCATGAGCTATGCGTGGGCACAGTATAGGAGTCTAATGTCACCGGCCTAAAAGCAAGCCAGTCTTTTTCTTTCCCAAAGCCCCAGCCAGCCAGACACACCCCAGAATGTGTTGCTAAACTGGTCCTGGCAGAGAAGTGGCCATTTCCCTGTTTGTCTCAGGGTGACAATTGCCCAAGTTCTGTTTTAAAAGGCCTACTCCCTGATGGGGAGCTAGGAGCAAGAAAAGGCGTCCTCCTCAGACCTTCTGGTGCAAAAACAAAGGCTCAAGGACAAAGAGGACAGGGGCCCTGGGGCCAGAAGAGTGGGCAGGAGTGGCTATCGGTTCCAACCCTTGAAGAATCTCAGGACGTGTTTAAGGTGTAGCTCCTATTTTTTTTGACACAGGGATAGTAAGATCCCCTGGGAAGCTGCTCCACGTCATTCAGTGACATATCCCAAGAGACCGTGTAGGTGACCCTTTAACAACAAATGCATAGTCTCCCACTCGGGGCTGCTGCAGAGAATCAAGGATACCCCATGTTTGTTAAGAGCTCATACTTGGGGAGGGGGTGGCTGATGGTCATCGTGACACAGACAAGATTAGATGGGGGCTGGCCCCCTCTCTGATTTTGATTGCCTGCTCTGGTTGATATGTTAGCTACAGGAGACAGACTCTCTCGAATCCTCTTTCGGGAGCACGGAAGAAGCCTTCCATAAATTTCCTGGGTAGTTCCTGCCTCCTCCGGACATGAGAGATGGCAGAGAATGTCACAGCCAGATCTCTGGCTACTGTCCACTGTCCTTCTGGTGGCTCCCGAGCTGTGGGTGTGTCTATCTGAATGTAGGTATTTGCCGGAAAGGAGGGAACTAAGGGTGCACAGAAACTATTTAGGGGAAACCCCTCTGATAACAACGCAGCGTGGCTCCTACCTGTATGGCTGTTCCCCCGTGTGTGTCCTCAGATGTCTTGTGAGATTTGCAGATCTGGGGAAGATCTTGCCACAGTACCTGAGGCCGAGGGAAGAGAAGTAGGAGAGGCTTAAGGGTGGCCCAAATTTCTGTCCATCCAGAGTTCAGCTCAGAGGCCTCATACCGGGGTCTGGCCAGTATCCCTGCCATTTTCTCTTTGTCCTGAGTTCAGACAAGCTCCTGGGGTCTCGCCGGTATGAACGTCCTTACCATTTTCTCTTTGCCCTGAGCCCAGACAAGCTCACAAAGCACAGAGCAGAGGGACCAGCATCTTGCCCTCAGTCTGGGGGCCATAGTAGCTGGGATCAGCAAAGGCATCCTGGGAGCATGTCCTCCCGACACCATGAACAATGGCTGCAGCCCTGGGCACACCATCCCTCCTAGTTTTGTGGCTGATGCTGAGCAGACATTCTCTGGCCTCTGAACTCAGCTAAGCCCCATGCTGGGCCCAGATAACACAGCACAGAGGATGGTTCTAGAAGCCTACCCAGGTCGCTCCAGTGCAAACATGACCTCAGGCAGATGGTTCCCCATAACCTTCACCGTAACAGCAAACTCTGGGCTTCTCCAGAAGCAGGTTCCCAGCCACAGGTGTGTGTGCGGCCCCTTCCCACGAGCCCCTAAGGGTCCCTCAGTGCTTCACCTGCACGTGTATCTCTCCTTGCCCTTCCTGAGGATGGGATCTGAGAGCGTTGGGGGTGGGGAGCGGAAGTTGAAGGGGTGGTGAGGCAGGGGCTGCAGGGAGCTGCCTGAGTCGGCCTTCATGGCTGCAAAGCTCTCCAGCTTCTCCGTCATGGTTTCTATGGCTGACATCTGTGGGCACGGAGAGGGAGAGATTGATGACTCAGCACAACTGCCACCTGTCTAAAGAGAGTGCACACCCAGGGTCCTCATGTCTAGTCCTCTCGGCAGCCCTCGGCTAGCCATTCCTCAGATAGCTGTTGGAACCAGAGCCACACTTTACTCTCCCCTTGTCCTTCTTAGAACTGGGACTATAATCCAGGGTCACCTGGAGTGGGTCTTTTCAGTCTAGTAGGTAGAACTTGTTTAAAACTCTAGGCTATGCAGGCTCCATCGAGACTGCAGGTTTCGGTGACAGGGACACTGACCTTGAAGCTCTACTTCTCCTGCCTGTGCCAAGGGCACCATGGGAGGCTCTCTCCGTACCTCTGCTAAATGTCTATCCTAGAAGGCAGGTTTTTATCTGGCAGAGATGGGGGGCAGATGAGGGAAGCAAAGGAAGGTGGGGTGGGGCAGGGACTGGTAAAGGCATAGAGGGAAAAGGTCCAGCCTCTCAGAGTGCTGTGAACGTTGGGAGAAACTGGACCTGGATGAAGGCCCCACTGCCCACAGCAGTGGGGCATGGATGAATGAGGAGACAAGGTATCAATCACTTCCATACCCAGGTTCCTCGTTCATGGACAGCTGCCTCTGGGGAGTGTTTATTGCTTAGTGCTACCCCCAACCCCATCCCCACAAGGCCCTTGTTCACTGATGTCAGAATCTGGGACCCAGTTGCCTATGGTGGACCGAAGGCAGCATGTCATGTGACTGCAGCATGTCATGTGACTGCAGCATGTCATGTGACTGCAACCCTCCGCATGGCTCCAGCCACTCAGCCCTTCAGCACCTTGTTGGGATGCCCGAACCAGACTTGTGGGCTGTTTGCTGGGCACTGACAACAGGGAAGGGGGAGTCTTTGTACTGCGGTTACTTGGAAGCCTCAGAATACAGTGGTGGAGACATTTGGTATCTGGGGAAACAGCGGTATGGTTGTAACAGAAATCCACAGGAAAATGGATGGATGCTATACCCAGCCACCATGGTGGGGCTTTCCCTTGACCACTGGGCGGCTTTGCCCAGGCTGCAGAGATGCAGGCCTTGCCCTGTTCATAGAGGGCACGACCCTCATCAGAACACACCGCACACACTTTCTGCGCTCATGCTCACTGGTGGGCAGATGGAAACTGCCTTGCTGTCTAGGCTGCTACCCGGCCTCTCTAGAGTCTTTTCCAACACCTGAAAGGTGGGACCTCAGGGTGACACTGAGGTCCTTGGCACAGAGGGAACTGTTTACCTTCCCATAGGTTTGTAGAAACCTTCTTTTTGCATGGTTACCAGGCTCTTTCTGTCCCGAGTGACAAGACAACCTAGCTAGCCTCAGACCATTTAATTGGTGACCATAAGTCACCCCCTTTCTGCCTCTTCATCCTGGCCCTGGGACACAGGGCAGGCAGAGGATGTAGGCCCATGGGAGCTGTGGGCAGTAGGGACAATGGGCAGCTGGCCCCCCACGGGCCTCTCTTCCTCAGGCCGGGCGGGTCCTGCCTGCCTGGTCTGCTCTGCCCCATCAGACGTTCCCGTGAGCTCCTAGCACAAACACAAACACCGGATGTGCCTGGCTGCCTTGTCGACTTTTTCCAGCGGGGCCTGGGAAAATTGGGGGAAGCTATTAACCAAACTCTGAGGCCCAGTGGAACAATGGGAGGCTCTAAGTTTAGCTGTGAACTCAGCTAGGGTGCAGGTTTCACAGACTAGGGCTTACCCAAGGCGGGAAGCTCAGGGAAGAACAATACCCCATGCAGGATTTTTGGCCTGAAGATTCGCTGTCAGTGAGGGAGGCTTAAGGGCTGTGACCTGCAGCTCCTAGGAGGGGTGGGGGACAGACCTCATGCAGTGAGGACAGGGGTCCAGGACACTTGGAGGACTTTGCCTTGGGCTGTGGCTTCCCCAGGAGGCATGTGGCCTGGGGGCACAGGCAGGGACATTAGTGTCCCTAGGAGGGTTTCTTCCTGCCCCTTCCCACAGAGAGCCCCCTCTCTCTGGCCCTTTCATTGAAGTATGCTAAGGTATTGCCTACTGCAGGAATACTAGCCCCAGCATCTGTTTCCTTATGTCCAAGGCTCTGCTCCTCTCGGCACCTGCACCAGTCAGTCATACATTCCTTCCTAGGGCCCAGGGCCCTCACATATGTGGGGTTCCTTCGGACCAGAAGCCCCTATGTGCTCCAGGTCCACAATGACCTGTGGGGTCTCAGAAAGCAGCCCCTGCCTCTTGGGAACCGGAAAACCCAAGGCCCAGAGGCCTGTTTGCACAGTGTCTCTAAGCACTCCCATCTCAGAGGCCCAGGGTGGTTCTTACCTGGGGGTGGAACAGCAGTGGGGACGGCCGCAGGTACTTCTCTTTCAGGACTCCCACGGGGTCTGCCACCTTCCGCTTTTCTACCCTGCTGGACAGCAACACAGAGGGTTACATACCCCACAGAGCCACTTGCTCCTCAGGACCCTGCCCATGCTGGATTGATTGTCAGACTGCCGTGGAGGCCACTGCAGGGCCTACCCAGCTAACTCCTACCTGAATGCCAATGGGCCTCCAGATCAGTGGGGCAAGCCCCAGAGGCTCCCTTACCCAGACACCTCAGTTCCTTAACTGCTCCTTTACTTACTCAGTGGTTTCTCCACACACCTCATCTCCCCTCAAACAGTTACCACCTCCTGTGTTTGTTGGAACGTGTTCCGTGCTGGAGTCTAGAACATTCTTTGAAGGCTCCGTGTGCATCAGCCTCCTGCCTGCTGGCTTGCACACTCATATGGTGAGGCTTTCCTCGAGGTCTCCAGCACACCCACAAGTTACTCCGAGTCACCCCAAGCCTTGTCGCCTATGCCCGAAACACGCTGTCCCTGCCGGAAACTGGCACGGCCCACTTTGCCTATTTTGCTGACGAATGCGGGTGACAGATTTCTGTCCTGGGGCAGCCAGGTGGGTTGTACCTGAAAACCTCTAATGGCTGCTGGAGACTGCAATTCTAGAATCTTCCTCAAGTGTCAGTGACACCTTGCTAAACACATCTCCACGGTCAGAGCAGGTGGTAGCCCGGTCCTCTCTTTCACCCCCACAGTTGGTGGAAGCCCCATGAGGTGTTTTATTCAAACCTGATCACCCTCTTGCTCCAGAGGATGCCGGAACAGATCAAGCTATTCCTAAGTCACATCCCGCCTGGGCCCTGGCCTTTTGTCATTTTGCCCCCTTCCATCAGTTGAAGTCTTTGTCCCCCTGCCTTCCAGGGTACAGCAGTGGACAAGTCAATGTGGCTGCCAGAGGGGCAGGGGCAGGGGGAGGGGTGGAAATGAATCCTGAGGCACTTGGCTCTTGGCAAGAGCTGTCAGCCTAGGGCTGTACTTGGGGAACCAGGGCCCATCCACTACAGGCAGGGGGGTCTCTCATGGCAGGAGCTCAGCCTTTGAATCATCTAGGGATGCCTGCAATAACAGGAGGAAGGCACCGATGATGGTAGCAGATTCAGGCTGAGCTACGAGTCTCTCTGAAGCCAGCCTGTGGCAGCGCAGGACCCTCCTTAAGTTCAGGCTGCAGTCTGCCTTCACCTCAGGGGTGGACACAAACTTATTTGCCCACCTGGATTGGACCCATTTTGCAGAGAACTCTCTGCAGAGGCTTGTACAGCTAGTCCTCTAGTGGCCACAGACCTTAGGTCCTAAGGACGCATGCTCAGCCTGGCCTTTTGACATTATGAGTAGAGAGCACATGAGACTATAAGGGGGGAGGGGCCCTGGGGCCCTGTGATCAGTTCCCACGACTCTCTTTTCCCAGATGACCGTGGTTCCTTGCAGCTTACAGGAAAATGTAGGAGGGTCTAACCAAGTTGGTAGAAGGGGTAGGCAGGGGGCAGAAGCAAAGGCTTAGGCAAAGTTCCCTCCATCGTGGGGTCTAACCAGAAGGCTCTGTTTGTCTCCAACTACCTACGCCCTGTATGAACCCAAGGAGCAGCAGGTGGCTCTTGCTTCCTGACTCAGCAGAGTACCGGTCTCCGTCTCTTTCCCTCTCTGGAGCCCGGGTACTTCCTGATAGAGGCACCTTGATGAGTATCATTCTTGTTCCCTGGGATTACAAAGCCAGAATCCGACAGGAAACAGAAGCTTGGTCTGGGTGGGGAAGGTACAGCCTGGGGCTGGAGTGGGTACCTGTGGGGAGGAGGCCATGTTCCCTGGGTGGGTACCCGTGTTAGAGGAGGCCATGTCCTCTGGGTGGCAGCTGTGTAGTCTGCTTCACTTGGGATTTCCTTACAACTTTATCTCTTCCTCACCTGCCTGCCTCTTTAAGAACTATGAGCCCATCACCCTCGCCCCCCCTCCATCCCCAAACCATGGCTAGCTCCAAGGAGACAGCAGGCCCACAGGCCTGTTCCCTGAGAGTCTCTTGATGCATGCTCACACAGGTGCACGATGTGCCTGAGGAAGCACACAAGGTCAATGTCAAGTGCACAGCTCTCTGCTAGATCATCCACTTCTTCTTCCCCGGGACTCCCTCCCATGGCAAAGTGGGTGTTATATGCTAGCAGGAGTGGGGATCAGACATGGAACCCATCCTTGCTTTCTAAGCCCACTCCCCTCTTTGGGAGGCTCAACCCTTTTCCATACATCAGGGAGCAGACTCAACTTGCCCTTCATTGGAACCAGTGTCTGGGAGGCAAGAATTTCACCCTACCAGGACCAGTAACTCCTTTGATTTGCTCAGGGCTACCAGAACCCCACAACCCTGCAGGGCAGGGCTCAAGGCAGAGTAGGGTGCACTGGCCTTTGTGGGAGGCAGAGACCTGCTCCAGAAAAGACAGCTGATGAGGGAAGGTGCTGTGGACAGGGTCTAACCGAAAGGCTCAAAGTAGGTTGGAAGATGGCTGAGTTGTAATTGGTGCAAGGGAACCACACACACCCTGGAGATGGGATCTTGGCCTTCCTAGCAGGGCTCCATTTGAAGGGGCATGGGATCCCCACAGGCTGAGGCACTGCCCTGATGCCAGGGAATGAACACAGGAGAACCTTCAGTTAGGAGGTTAAGAAAGCGAGACGAACAGAGTTCCCGCCTAGCTCCTCGGATGTCGCCCCGTGGAGAGCGAGGGAGGGCCATGTCAATACCTGTAGATGGGATCCATGAAGAAGGGTGAGGGCTTGGCGTAGTGCAGGGAAGGCTGCTGGGGTAGCTGTGCTGGGCACACCTTAGGCAGCCCCTCGCCAACCCCCGGCTTGCGTTCGCCGTAGATGTGGTTCTTCCGGGGTTCACGGCTGCCTCCGTTTTGGCTCGCCCGGGCCCTGCTGCCGATGCTCAGGTCCAGCGGCTGTTCCTCGCCAGACGAGGGCATGAGGGGGACCTTGGGTGTGAGCAGGGCAGGTTTGGCCTCTTTTGGTTTGGTGGTGAGGTCGAAGGGGCACTCCGCACTGGGGCCGCCCACCTTGAGGGCATCCCGGGGTGACTTTGGCTCAGCCTTGACCAGCAAGTTGTGGGCGAGGGCTCGGTCCGTAAAGGGGTAGAGAGAGTGGGGGAAGTTAGGCAGGAACTGGAAGGGGAACACGGAGTGGTAGGGTAGCGAGCCCAGCTTCTTCTCCTGCATGCTCATGAAGCCGGGACCGAAGTACTTCTCTGCGATGGACGCAATGGCCTTGATGGAGTCGCCCGCAGCCCCCGAGGCTGTCAGCAGCTGTTCCTCGGGAGGCGGGAAGAAGGAATGCTGTGAATAGAAGGCCGGTACCTCGGCCACACTGTTCATGGCCCCGGGGGGCACCGATGCACCCCCAAACTCAGGTTTGCTCTCTGCTGGCTTCCCTTTGTCCTTGCTTTTGTCTCTGTCACTGTCCAGGTCGCTGTCCAGGTCCGACCCTGTGCCGGTGGTGGTGTCCAAGTCTGTCCCGGTTGTGGTGTTAATATCCTCGAAGTCACTGCCATCCGACATGTCAGGGCTCCTGTTTTTGACCTTCTCCACGTATGAGTCTTCCAGGCGGCCATCGAATTTCTCCTCCGGCCCCGAGGCCGCTGTGGCGCCCTGGCTGCTGTTGCTGACCGCAGAGACAAGGGGCAGGGCTGGGTTTCCCAGGGGGCTGTGTAGCTTGGCGTCCTGCCCGTGGTTCAGGGGGCTTTTGAGCAGCGGTGTGGGAGGTAGCAGAGGTGGTCGTGGGTACAAGGATGGAGGGAAGATGCCCGGGAAGCCTGGTGTGAGCGTGGGGAAGGCCGGAGGGGCAGCCGAGAAGGGCAGGCTCCCAGGATGATGTCTGGAGGGGAAGTACTCGCTGAAGCCTAGGCCCCCGTGGTTGAGGGCCGGGGAGGGCTTCGTCTTGTCCATCATGGGGCTGGGGGTCAAGGGCAGGCCTGGGGTGAAGAGGCCGCCCGGCGTGTAATGGTTCTTGCCCTCGCAGAATCTCCGGTGCTTGTTGAGGGAGGAGGTAGTGCTGAACATCTGCCCACAGTCCTTGCACTTGATCTGCGTTCTGCAGTCGGCGTGCATCCGCTTGTGCCGGCACAGGTTGGAGAACTGCGTGTATGACTTGTGGCAGACCTCACCTAGAACAACCACAGGAGGCGAAAACACAGACTCGGAGTGAGATCACCAGGAACTCCAGGTACAGAGGAAGGTATAAAGATGTAGAACTCTCGTCGCCTCCGGCACCATGCCTGCCTGGATGCTGCCATGTTCCTGCCTTGATTCCAATGGACTGAACCTCTGAACCTGTAAGCCAGCCCCAGTCACATGTCCTTACAAGAGTTGGCTTGGTCATGGTGTCTGTTCACAGCAGTAAAACCCTGACTAAGACACTGTCTGTGGTTCAGGCTGGGTGAGGACAGAGCACAGGTACACAGCACCAGTCTCACTGGCTAGGAGATGGCATCTCAGAACGTCCATGCGACTTGCCTCAAGGTGGTGACCTCAGTGATGGCTATTTCTACAAGGTGAGCATTCTCACTTCCCAGATTAAAGTGTTCCTTGCTTTCTGCCTTTCTGTCCCAGATGCCACCAGGATGTCCCAGCAGTCCTTAGGAACCCTAGAGTTAGGGCCTGGGTTGGGAAGGAGAGCTCCTGATTGTGTTTAACCAGTTTGGGGTCTGGCCAAGTATGGGTGAGGCTCTGTCTATGACCTTTAGGGAAAGGGCTGGGTAGCTATGCTCTCAAACATGGAAACCTTACTGGCTAAGAGCTGACATCCTGGAGGGTCCAGCAGGGTCTGCTCTGGCTGACAGATACCAGGTGATCTCTTACAGGGCAGGACAATACCAGCTGGATCTCACCCTAGCTCAGAGGGTCAGAAGACTCCACAGTCATCTTCCAGAAGCCTGGGAACTGGAGGCCAGCAAAGCCCCCACTGTTTTTTCTCCTTTTCCACCAAAAGAAAAAGAGGTATACGTGTATATGCTGCACATTCCTTCATACTCTTTTTTTTTTCTTTTTTTTTTCGGAGCTGGGGACCGAACCCAGGGCCTTGCGGTTGCTAGGCAAGCGCTCTACCACTGAGCCAAATCCCCAACCCCTCCTTCATACTCTTTTTTTTTTTTTTGTTCTTTTTTTTCGAGTCTGGGGACCTAACCAGGGCCTTGCGCTTCCTAGGCAATCGCTCTACCACTGAGCTAAATCCCCAACCCCACTTAAATCCTGTCTATCTCTCATCCTCTCTCACACACACACACACACACACACACACACACACACATACATAGACACACACATACATATACACAGACACAAATACATACACACATTCATACACAAACATAGACACAGATACACACATACATATACACACATAGACACAGATACACACATACATATACACACATACATATAAATATACACACATAAACACATACAGACACACATACACATCACATACACAGAAATATACACACACATACACACAGAGACACAGACACACATACATACATACACACAGACATACACACTGACACACAGACACATATACACACATATACACACATACATACAGACACACATACACATATATACATACACATATACATATATACACAGAGACACACACATACACATATACACATACATACAAACACACACTCACACACACACACACACACACACACACACACACACACACACCACCCTCTCTGACTCTCCCCACAGGACAGTTTGTTTCCGCAGCATGGTGGAAACAGTGATTGTAGCCTGTCTCTTGCTCTCCTGCCCTCTGCAAACCCACATCTGCGGCTTCAGCTGGGGTGTCTTTTCTCTGAGATTATCACACACTTTAATCACAATATCTATTTATATTAGCGGCCCTGCCCTCCTGGTCATCATGGCAGGACATTTTCTGGCTGAGAGGAGACAAATTTCGCTTCATTTAATCAAATCTTCCCTTTTGGGGATACTGTTCTGGGAGAGGCACCACATTTAGGTGGGCTATAAATAACCTTCCCCTACCCCTGGTTGCCCACAGGGAACCACAGGCAGATTCCAAGCTCAGGTTACTCAGACAGACTAGACAAGCAACTCCCCTGAGACCTCTGTTATGTTCCTGGGCCCCCAGGGGACCCTGATGGTATCTAGATATCACCTGCTGCCATCATCGAAGGAAGCCTCTCACTCGGGGGCCTTCTGGGACAGAGGGACCCATGGTTCTACTTATTTCTCCAACCGGGGATGAGGGCTCTGTGGTATGTGGGTTGCAGAGACATCTGGGCAAGTCCCAGGAAGGGTAGGTCCTAGATTATAAGAATGGCCGCTGGGCAGAGGGAGAGAGAGTGTGTGTCCTGGCTACCACATTATGCTGGGTATATGAGGAGCAGAACCTGATGGACCTACCAGAACAGGAAGGGACCCGGTCAGGAGTTCACTTTACTTCTGGGTTATGTGTGTA
This sequence comes from Rattus rattus, assembly GCF_011064425.1. NCBI lineage: Eukaryota > Metazoa > Chordata > Mammalia > Rodentia > Muridae > Rattus > Rattus rattus. The sequence continues at coordinate 6,377,299 of NC_046154.1, read as the reverse complement.
GGTATGCACAAACACTGGCATATATGCATGTATGCGTGTGTGTGTGTGTGTGTGTGTGTGTGTGTGTGTGTGTGTGTGTGTGTGTGTGTAAGGCAGTAGTGTCAACTCACTAGCCCATACCATACACTCTCTCACAGGGATACACATTCCTTCCAAGAGTCCTTTCTGGAAAGTGTCCATGAGAATGGCTCTGTGACCCAGACACTTTCTCTCTTTACCGCCCTCTCTCTCATACACACGTGCACATCTGAGCTTTCCGATCAGAAATATGCTTTCTCTCCCGGTCTCTGCTCAGTGAGGTATGGATGTGGGGTGTCCAGACATTGGTTGTACACCCAGGTATCAATCATCAGGTAGACACACAGGGTCTGCTGACATGCGGCCCTGGTGCCTGGTCACTGGGAACTCTTCTTCAGATAACAGAGCCTTCCTTGGAAGGGCCGCACCATTGGACACCCCCGTTAGCGGACCGTGGCTTCCTCTCCTAGCTTCCTGTATCTCTCAGGCACACTCCATGGTCCGCAGGATGCACAGCAATGCACCTTGAGTTTCAGATTTATACCACACACCAACTGCTCATAAGGCCTGTCTATCCACTGCTGGGGATTTCCTTTTAGTTAGCTACCCTTGGTCAAAGCAAGGTTGCAGAGACCACAGACAAAGGAGGGGTCACAGATGCCGGGAGAGCCTTAGGAGATGCCATGTTCAGTGAATGACACCGAGGGATGGTTGCATTCGGGGCTCCCTAGGAGACACGATGCTCAGAACATGTCAGCTGGGACGGTCACACTCAGAGGTCCAGCTGGGGCTCTACTAGGGTGAGGCACCAGGGAGAGCCGGGTGAAAACACAGGATGAGCAATAACTCACCCCCTCTACGGAAATCTCCATCACTAGAGAACCCCTTGCCTACATCAGAGGTATGGGGGAGATGTGGAGGTGGGAAGGGGAGAGGAGGTGGCCAGCCAACAGAGAAACACCGTGGTGTCACATTCCCTCTATCCAACCAGGACCAGCTATAAAGGCGTCTGGATGGAGGAGCACCTTCCGCAGGGGCCAGAGGGTCCAGGCTGGGCACTCACATATGAATGGCTTCACCGTGCTGTGGATATGCTTGTGCTGTTTGAGGCCGGAGGATGTGGCAAAGGTCTTGCCGCAGTCAGGGCAGGCATGAGCCCGGGCACCGACGTGCTGTGAGCGGATATGACGCTGGAGGTTGCTGGGGTCTGTGAACACCTGGGGAGATAGAAGCCATTAGTACCTGCCCCTAATGAACTCCACTGTAAACCTAGGGGTACGAAAGCTGGGCCCCGCCCCTCTTTCTTGCTGTCCCTGCACTGAGCTAGCTGGGATGGTTCTTGCTGTCGTAGGGATTATTAGAGGGCCTCAGCGAGGTGCTGGATTTCTCCTGGCCTCAGTTTCCCTGCAGTGGCCCTGAGGCTCTGAAAGATATACACTGTTTTCTAGAGCACTGTCCTGGGTGATCACGGGTCTGAGAGCTTCACCCCTGCAACCCTTGTCATTACACCCTGGCAGGGGCACAGGACTGCCCTGCAGAAGACTCAACCCTGGTCTTGCCTCTGTTTCCTGCAGGGCTGTTGGATGGCATATTCTCTGGGACTTCCTGTCCTCCCCAGTCACGAAGAACCTAAGGACCTCAGGGCACCCTAATCCACGACATCTCATCTCATTTCATATTAGGGCGGAGGGAGCGTATACAGGTGAGTGCGTGCTCCCTGGGGCGGGCGGCTGGTACCTTGACGCAGTTTTCACATTCGAAGCGCTTGCCACTGTCGTGAGACATCTGGTGGCGGATGAGGTTGGACTTCCAGTTGAAGGCCTTGGGACACTGGTCACATTTGTACTCACGCTCTTCCGTGTGAACAATCATGTGTTGCTCCAAGCTGTGTACAGGGGATGGGAATCACTACAGGGTCCGTTTGTCTGGAGGAAGAGGTCCCCTACCCCATATGGCTTGTTCACCTGTATGTGGCCCCTTGGAGGCCCCATCACGCTGCAGGGGGATTGGAGTGCATGCATACCCTCCCTCATTCTAGGGTCACAGGGACTAGGGCCGAGATAGCCTTCCCATGTCAGAGGAAGAAGCCATGAGCTGTCTTCACTCAAGGCTACCTCACCTCCCAGCCAGCCAGGGGCAGTCGCTTGTTAGATGATCCCAAGTTTAGGGCTAAGTTTGGGTCTGATGCTGTGGTAAACAACTATACTTCTAATATCCAGGAGGCTGAGGCAGAATAATTTCAAGCCTGGAGTCATCCAGTACCACACATCAAGACCCTATCTTGGAAGAATAAAATAAAAGCTAAGCTTGGGTCTAGGGGTGAGAGACTCAGGGTATCAACACTGCTGTAAGTCCCAGAGTAAGTCAGGGCCATGGTTCAAGGCAGCCCCCTGAGAAGCTCTCTGGCTGAGCACATACGGTGGGTAGTGGTAGAGAGGGTCTTAAATGAGATATGTCACAGTGTTAAGAACAGATGCTAGGGGCCGGGTGGGGGGGACGTGCTCCTCTCGGCCGCACTAGCAACTCCTAATCCCCTCCTCCCTGGGGACTCTGCCTCTTCTGTCCCTGGGATGACCGTTAATCTTCATGAGCAAAGCAGTAATATATCACGGCCCGTTAATTACGGGGCCCAGCCATCCGCGTAGAGCAGGAACGCCTGCTCCTCTGGCTCCCAGAGATTGTATCTTTTCCCCGTTGTTAATTGTGATTTATGTGTTTATGTAAAGAAAACACGGACCCTCCTCAGCCCTGTTCTCCGCTAAGCGCTCAGGCGGGATCTGCCCACGCGTTTATTCGCCGTCATCTGTTCGGGGTGGAGGGTCTGCTGTCCCTGGGGAGTCCGTGATGGGATTGGTGGTAAATCCCTTGTAATCACAGGCCTGTTAGCGGCCTGATGAGATTTTGCTCTGACTTTGCAAGGTTGTCCCGAGCAAACTCTTCAACGCAGGGGCGCTTAGCCTGGAGAAGTTCCCAGATTCCTCCACTCCTCGGAGCACTTGGGGCCAGAGGTCTCAGCTTCCCTACCCACAGCTGAGGATGCTCTTTTATACCAGGGGTCATATAGGTCCCAAGGCTCCCGGTGCCTGGGTCCTCAATCCTGCCTGGCCTCAGAGAAGGACAGGTTGGGACCGCTCCAGCTGCCTGAGTGTGGCTGCCACTCAGCTGAGCTTAAAGCTCTCTTTGAGGATACCTCTGAAGTCACTCCTAGGCAGGTAGCTGCCATGGGGTAAGGGTGGGCAAATCTCCCAAGTGAAGGCCTTGCATGATCTTTCCTGGGTCCACTAAGAAGGACTGTGTATGTCCAGAGAGCCAGGCTGACTTACATCCCCTCCACAGTGGGTACTGTGGCCCTGTGCCTCCCAGCCTGGGGCCTTACTGCAGAAGTAGCACTAGGGCCAACCAGGGGGCCAAACCCAAGCTGGTCCGCACTCTTTCTATCTTTCGAGATGTCTCCACAGCCCTGACTGTGTAGGGCGGTGGTGCCCGTGGCCTGCCCTAGGTCTCCCCGCTGGGGACCAGGACCTTTATGGTAAGAATCAGAAACCGGCTGTGGCTTCCAGCCACGTGCACACACATGGTTCTCCGTTTAGGGCGGTGGCACACAGGAGCCCTTAGTCTCTTAGCCCTAGAGCCCTGGCCTGACAGGGGCGTGGGCTGGGGATCAAGGGGTATGGGAGGCGGGGCGGGTGGCACCTGTATTTGTTGGGGAACATCCGCTCGCAGTCCTTGCATTCATGGGCTTGCCCATCGTTGCCCCCGCCAAGGCCCTCAGGCTTGAGCTCCTCCCCTAGGCCCTCGTAGAGCGGGGCCCCTGAAGAGCTGCATGCATACTTCTTATGGCGTCTCAGGTCCAGCCTGCACTGGAAGAGCTCATCACACTCGTCGCAGCGGAACGTGGGATCCTCTGCAAGACAGAGGGCAAAGAGGTGGTCAAGAGAGCCAGACACCCACCCCTGGATCCACAGGGGACCAGAGACCCAGCCCATTCCCACTGCCAGCCTTCCCAGGGCTTCGATCCACCCTGGGCTGATCCTAGCCAGCTTCCTTCCAGCCCTCGTCCTGGCTGCCCAGGGGTGCAGAGGTCACAGGACAGATCAAGCCACACTGGAGGACCCCATCCCTTCATCATGGAAACACTGAGCGAAGTCAGGCTCCTCCCTGCCTCCCTAGCGGCCACTGTGGATTCAAGGAGGCCCTGCCTCAGAGCTGAGAAGGAAGCCAGGCCAAGAGCTTTGTTTATGAATTAGGAGGAAAAAAAAGGCAGAACTCCATCGCATATAATAAATTATTGTCGTCAAGGTCAAACAAATTAAAGGGGGGCAGTTATTATTAAGTTTATGAGGCAGCATCCCGAGCACAGTGCCAAACCAAACAATTAGCCTGGAGCTGTAACCGGGCGGGGTCTCCGTGCCCTGCCCCGCCTTCCTGCGGCTGCAGGCCCTTCAGCTTTCAACCCGGCCTGGAGAGAGAACACCTGCTTTCAGACCTTGTACAAAGAGGGCTTATTGCACACGTGAGCGTGCGCGTGTGCATTTTGACACACTCTGACGTTTCAGGTGGACATGTATGCTCATACAACTGTGTTTTCACAAGCGTCTCACAAGAACTGCATCCATGTTTGTAAAGTGTGTGTGGCACGAGTGCATGCCCAGGCGTCTGCACTAAGACTTTATTGAGTGGGTATGCATGCATATCTGTACCTACTTATCAATGTGGGTACATGTTTATGCATATAACTACATGTGTAAACACACATGTAGCATGCATATATATGCATAAAAATTATACATTCATGAACACCTTCGTGTGACTCTGTATATGACTTCTTATGGGTTGTGTGTGCATGTGTGTTTGAGTTCTATATATACAAAGACACAGATGAGTGTTTGTGAGGTATTTGTGTGTACATATATGGATCTGTCATCCTATATGCCATTGTGAATAGGTGGGTACAAGTTTGTATGTGTGTGAATGGGCATGTATTAGGGATTTGCATTTGTAGGCGAGAATGTGTGTCTGTGCTTATATATGCTTGCATGTGGGAGGTATGTTTGCATCTGTGTGCATGGTGCAAATGGGTAGGAAGGTACATGGTCATGAGGACTGGCCTGGTATCCAGCACCAAGCAGGGACTTAGGTTACGGCAGGGATGTGCTGCTCCCAACCCCATCTCCCATCAGAGAGAGACTCCCACCATAACCACAGGCTGTTTTCCGACTCTACAGGATATGGTTAGCTTCTCTGGGCCCAGAACAGCATAGGCTTCTGAGGAGAGAGCCTCTCTGCTGCCTTGAGTGGAAGTGTAGTAGTCGCAGGCTGTACCTAACCCTGGGTCTGCAGAATCCAAAGCACCCTGTAGAGCCGGGTAAACGAGTGCAGTGCGCTGAGCCTGGGCACTGATACCCTCCATGACACCGGTGTGCTTGCTGGTAATATCTGGGAGCCAGGGAATAGGCATGTGTGTGCTTAGGGATGACTGGGTGGGCAGCACTTCTGATCCAGATAATCCAGTTATGCCAGGGGCCAGACAGCCTGGCCCCACTGGCTTACCTTGCCCAGACCTCTTTTCAGGGGGGAAAGGAAACTGTGGAAGGAAGGTGCTGTGGGTCCTCTGAGTCAGTGGAATTCTTTCCTACACATAGCCCTGCCGTGCTGAGCTGTGCTGTGTACTCTTTTGTGCTGAGTCGGGAAAACAAGGATTCTTGCCTTAGCTTGGAGATCTCCACCCCTAACATCTCCGGGGAAGGCCTCGAACCCTTCCTTAGGTGCCAGAGGTGGACGACACAACTCACAGTTTAGGGTCGGGAGGAGGCAGGCCCAGGTGATCCACACACACAGTAACCACCTTCCACGTCAACCGAGGGATAAAACGCAATTCAAAGGAGCTCTTCTCAGAGCAGCAGGCTGTGAATACTGTGAATAGTAATGCCCAGGGGGAGGTTTGCTGGCACTCTTGGGGCAGGCAATATTTGGAGACCCTCCACCCAGGGTAGTTAGCTGTGTTGGGGAATGGTTCTAGGGAGTCATCATGAGGACACACATGGAGCAGAGTGAGCCAGGGCAAGACTCAGATTGCAGGTGAAGGACCATGTTGCTGGAAAGTCAGCAGCCATAGACAGATAGACAAATGTCTGCCCAGCACAGTGCCTGCAGCTTGTTAATGAATTTATTAGGTTTCTGTGTCATTCATTCGAGAGCTACAAGGAGGCTACATTCGAGGCTACAGCAGGCACAGAAACACCCTGTGGTGACTCAGGAGCAAAAGGGGGTGAAGAAAAACCCCCACGGAATTACATGTGCACAGCTGCGGCTGGCCCTTTTCACCGTCTGGGAGTGAGGTGCCGGGTACCAGGGCTCTCACAGAGGGTTATGAGGGCAACAGTCAGATCCTACAAGAGTTCGAAGGTGTTCACACCACCCTTCAAGCCAACCCTGGTATTCAGAGTTAGAACCCCACAAGAGAGGATCCTGTGTCCGGGCACGCCAGGCACACGCTACTCACGGAACCCTTGTGGCTCCACAGAGCTGCTCCTGAGAACCAGAAGGGACTGGGTGTGAGGATCATGGAGTCAGGAATGAGACATGCTTTCCAGACTCAGTGAGGAAAAGTCTCCTTAGCTCGAGAGGAACCTGACGTCACTCACCATACTGCTGGTTATCCAAGGCCTCTGGTTCTGATTGGGAGTTTGGCTTTAAACATTATTTTATTTTTAAATTAAATTTAAAAAGCTGTTTGTGGGCAGGGTCTTACCATGTAGCCCTGCTTGGCCTAGAATTCTCTATGTAGACCAGGCTGGCCTTGAACTCATAGAGATCTGTCTGCCTCAGCACTGAGTGTTGGGATCAAACTTATGGGCCGTCCTATCAGGCCTTAAGGTTAGACATTTAAATGTAGGGATTCAATAAGAAAATTCAGCTGGATTCTTACTGGATGAATTAAAAGTTACCCTGGACGGTGGTAATGACCTTGGTGACTGTGGTTACCCTTGTCCTCTGGCCCTGTGTCTTCTGGACTTCAGCTTGTCCCTGTAGGAGGACAGAGCTGGGAACAGAACGTGCCTAGGTCTAGTCTTCCTGGGTGAGTGGGGTGGCAGAGCCTCTCAGATTTTTCTAGGCAGGAAGAGGGTGGCCTTGGGTACACACCTGGGGCACTCAGCATGACCTTTTCATTTTCCCGGCACACAGAAGTCCATGTAAGGCACTGCCGAAAGGCGGGCTATAGTGATGTCATGTCTATCACTGCCCGTCACTGCCCTAGTCTTTTCTGTGCCCAGGACACAATGGCCACATCTTGGAGAGGGGAAGTGGATCCTCAGGAGGCTTTGTAAATGAAGAAAGGGTCTGAATGCAAGCGGTTGCTTTTTCTCCAAAGGGCAAGTACTTCTCAGAAAAAGAAAAAAAAAAAACTCTTCCTAATCAAAACTTAATAAGGCCTCGTGACTAGGGAGTGGGCTGTGCCTTCCGTCCAGCCACCCGTGAGGAGCGCTATCTGTACAGGGCTCCAACTTCAGGGGAACAATGCTGTCCCCTACCTGTCATCAGAGGTTCTGTTTTCATCCTCATTCCAACAATCCCGACCCAGACCTCCAGATCCCCGACAAAAGCACAAGGAAAGAAACCCTAAATGCGGTGTGGGTCTTGGACTGGGTACATTAACCTTCCATCAAATTATCCCATACCAGCGCCTGTCTGTCAAACCTGCACCTTGCTTGTCTAGTTCAGGTTCCATCAGCGACTTTCCCCCGGCCGAACGGGAACGCAACAGAAAAAATAAATCCCTGCCTAATGGCTTGAAGACCGAGGAGCTCACAATTACGCGGCGGCACCCGCATCCTAATCTACGACTCCAGCTCAAAAGCGCTCAAGAGTCTACTCCAAATTCCCGCGGCGATAAAGGGGCTGGCTGCATTTAGCCAGGGCTGGGATAAAAGATTTTTTTTTTATGATAATTATCTTAGTGAGGGACGCGTTTGCATTCCCTTTCTGTGAGGTTCGGAATTTGACTAGGGTGTTTGCCTGGGTCGAGGGGGTGGGGGTAGCTGTTGGGGTGGTGAAAATAGTGATCTTGACAGCGGAGGTTAGGGAAGTCAAATATTTGATGTCAGGCTATTATGTGTGGAAAGTAATTAGCTCCCGAGTGTTTGATCAGTTATTAGAAAAAAAATTCAGAGCGGGTTATTTAATATCGGGGGTGGGAGGCGTGTGTAGGGGGACAAGAATCAAAGCCCCAAAAAGAACCTTTCGGAAGAAAGGGGTTTCAACGTACAAACGCAGTGGCTCAGGATTCTCCTCTGGGCTCAGAGTATTTATCTCCTGTGGTTCTCAGGTGCTGGCCCGGATTCACAGGCCCTCTCAAGGATCATCTAAAGGGAAAGCAAACCTCCCCTCTTGCTGTGCAAGTCTCGGCAATTTGTTTTTGTTTTTGCGACCGCCCGATTGAAATGAAATTTTAGGGGAGGAGTCAGAGAGGATCTGGCTGGTAAAATGGTCCTTCTGCCTCGATGTCTTGTCTGACAACATAGAGATATGATGACTACGGAAAACGAAACAGTCACCACCACCAGAAGGGGGCGCTCCGGTCACTGGCGGGCTTGAAGGGTCAACAGATAAACTGAGGCTGAGTCCACAGGTGTGGTCACAGAGCCTTCCAGTGTGCATCCAGCTCCCTGGTCTTTACCAGGGAATCCTTGTGTCTCCTCGGGGATCCAAGGCTCTGGCCTCCCAGAGAAGGGGACAGGATTTATTCTAGACTCTAGAAAACAGGTAGGGGCCACACAAGATGGCTGGAAAGAGAACCGAGCAACACGCTTGCTATGTCATGCATGGCCCGGAACGGAATGGTGCGATGCAGACACCAATCTCAGAACTGAGACAGAGGGATCCCTGGGATTTGCTGGCCATCCAGCCCTGCCTAATTACCTCAAGCTCCAGGCTAGTAAACAAGGGAGAGAGCACCAAATGGGGAACAGCCGAGGTGGACCTCTGACCTCTAGATGCATACCCACACATGTGTACTTCTCCTGTACACACAGGAACAACACCTCCCCCTCCTCCACCCCACCATGCCCCACGAGAAAGTAGCCATGAATCCTGAAACCCCTTGGTGAGCAATGCCAACAGACCCACACTTCTTCGCTACAGACATGGCCTTCTTCTTTGTTTTTTTTTTTTTTTTTTTTTTCCCCCGGAGCTGGGGACCGAACCCAGGGCCTTGCACTTCCTAGGCAAGCGCCTACCACTGAGCTAAATCCCCAACCCCAGACATGGCCTTCTTGAAAAGACAGCTGTGTCAGGGCCCCAAGCAGTCCACATGGAGTATAAATCCATGTGTCGAAAGCCCAGAGTGTGTGAAACTGGCTTCCTCTCTACCCTCGCCTCAGAGATGCTCAGGTAGAGACTGTCAGGCAGAACCTGCTGGACACACCCTAACAGCTGGACACATACTTGTATGAGGAGCTTAAGGACTCATCCCACTGTGGGATCCATTTCAGCGCTCAGCTTGGTTCTGATCAAACACCGACCCCTCTGTGACTCTCTAGGACTTGTAACTACTGGTGGGCTTCTGGAAACAGCCTGGCTCCTTCCCCTCTTAGACGGACCAGTTTCTCTCCCAAGTGGCAAACTAGGTTGGGGTCCTTTTACTACAGAAAGTTTGTAATACACTTAAGACATCCTCCTGGGGCTGGGAGACGTCTGGGTGGGTAAAAGGCTTGCCGTGGGAGCATGAGAACCAGAGTTTGGATCCCCAGCATTCAGATAAAAGCCAGGTAGGTGTGCAGCTGGCTGCCTGCAACTTCCAGCCTCAGGAAGCTGAGACACTGTTGCTCAGGCCACCTGGCTGACTAGGCAGACTACCCAGACTGGTGAGCTCCAGGTTTCAAAAAGAGCCTCTATAAGTAAAATAGAAAGTGATCAGAGAAAACTCTCAGCATCAACTACACGCTTCTATATGTGTGAGGACATGTATATACACACATGCATATATGTACATAAATATACATATATGCACAGGGCCACAGCTCAGCAGGGTCTTACCATCCAGGCTGGGGGCCATGACACCCAAGGAGTAGGCACCTTCTTTCACATGTACCAACAGCTCCTCTCCAGGCTCGATGTCCTTAATGACTTTATAGTAAATCTAGAAGAGAGAGATTAAAGACAGCAGTGAACACTCAAGTTGTGTGTTGTCATCGTCGAGGGGCCCACAGAGCCTCTGTCCCACTGCACTGCTACCCATAGAGAGGGCTATCCCGAGGCGGCCTCTTGACCAACGTTTAATTTTTTTTATTTTTCGGAGCTGGGGACCGAACCCAGGGCCTTGCAGTTGCTAGGCAAGCGCTCTACCACTGAGCTAAATCCTCAACCCCTAAATTTTTTTTAAAGAATTATTTTTATTTTATGTGTATGCATGTTTTCTTTTTTACCAGCATGTATATACACCGAATGCATGCAGTGCCTGAGAAGGCCAGAAGAGGGCATTGGATCCCTTGGAACTGGATTTCGAACTGGAATTGTGGGTACACAGACCCTCTAGAACAGAGGATCTCAACCTGGGGGTCATGACCCTTTGGCGGTGGAACAACCTTTTCATAGGAGTCTAGTATCAGATATCCTGCATTTCAGATAGTTACATTGTCATTCATAACAGTAGCAGAATTACAGTTACAAAGTAGCAATGAAAATAACTTTATAACCACAGCATGAGGAACTGTACTGAAGAGTTAGGAAGGTTGAAAACCACTGATCTCTAACAGCAAGATCTCTTCACTGCTGAGCTATCTCCCCAGACCCCAAACTGTTTATTTTTTTTTTTATCGAAAACAAGTTTTATTATATTTATTTTTGTGTGAATTGGGGGCAAAATGTGGCACTCACAGGACCACTTCTGTGAGGCAGTTCCGTCCTCCCACCATGTGGGTCTTAAGGATTTAATTCAGGTTCTCAGGCTTGGTGATGCCTGCTGAGACATCACACTGGCCCGATCCAGCTGCTAACTACAGTGGAGAAGGTCTATGCAGGAACGTTTGCAGCATACGAGTGAAAGAAAGAAACAACACATCTTAGCTTGTTGTACTCTGCTCTGATAGAAAGGAAAGGTGATACTCGCATCAAGACACCAACCAGGGGTTTCCCATTGGAGTGCTGTAGTCTATTCTCAAATCTCCTTTGTCAGTGTGAGCAGGAGACACCTGGCTATAGGAGGGTTGGCTGGGGGTGGGGGTGGGGGCAGGGGTGGGCTCAGAGTTGCAGTTGCTTGTGAGGGTGCTTTCCAGCTGGCCACAGGCTCTTGGGTGAGGATGCGAGGCTGTGATTTTTACACCAGTGTGGTAGCCATTCAGGAAGGCCAGGAATAGGATGGAGCGAATGCCTGTCAGGATCTGCATTCAGCAGGTGACATGGGATTTGGAGACTGTATGGTGTGTGTGTGTGTGTGTGTGTGTGTGTGTGTGTGTGTGTGTGTATGGTATGTATGTGTGTGGTGTGTATGTAACTGTGGGGGTGTGTGAATGTGCATGTGGTATGTATGTGTGATGAATACATATGTGTGTGCACATGTATATGTGTGGTGTGTGTGTGTGTGTGTGTGTGTATATGTATGTGGTATGTGTGTATATGTGTGTGTCTATGGTGTATGTGTATGGGCTTGTGTGTGTATGTGTGTGTGTGCATCTGTGTGGTGTGTGTGCTTTGCGTATGTATGTGTGGTATGAGTGTGTGTGTCTGTGTGTGTGTGCATATGTGTGGTGTGTATGTATGTGTGCTTTGTGTATGTGTGTGGTATGTATGAGTCTGTGTGCACATATTGTGGTATCTGTGTGCATGTGTGTGTGCATATGTGTGTATATGTGTGAATGTGTCTGTGTGTGTGTGCATGTGTGTGTGTCTAGGTTCTATGTCTGGAGCTGAGACAGCTACATTTAGTGTATCCAGTTCAGAGAATGGTCTGACATGTAGACAGCATAGAGAGCAGCTTGCTACCCTGTTTCCCCAGAGCCAGGGCCACGCCTGCTTTAGTGGCGGAGATGACGACTTTTCTGCTGGGGAGGCTAAGTCTCCAGAGCACCGTGGGTTTGGGCGATTTGGGGGGTGTCTTTCTTGACTTTGCCCAGACTCTCCTGTGACTTCGAGTTTTAAACCCTATTTTTAATGATGGCTTTTAAGCACTTTAACCTCCCCTTCTAGCCCACCACCCACCAGAGGTAGTGGAGAAGAAAAGAAGCAGGGGAAGTGGACCTGTTTAGAAAGGTTCTTTAGAACACATCTTATCTGTGTCGTTCAGTTCACAGGAGTCAACGGCAGCAGCTTGATCCGCTCCCAAACACCTAACAGATACCAGCAGTCCAGTCTGGTAGAGTCGGGATAGGAAACAGGAATCAGCAGGGGTGGCACCGCCCAGCAGAGACAGCCAGGCCTCAGCCTCGGCTCGAATCAGCAAGAAGGACCGGGACCGACAGGGTTGCCAAGAGAAGATCTCAGCTGTGCCTCTCTCCGCCAACTGAAGACCAACAAAGACACGAGACCCACAAGCACTGCACAGCTAGCTCTATAGCAAGCCAAGCTCAGCTGCTGTCACTGTCCTCCACGGGTCTTGCCTCAGCTGACATCACTCTGCCAATCAGCCTGAGTCTGCAGAAGTGGCAAGAAACTGCGGAACACCACCAGAAGGTTTTTTGGTGAGGCTTCTCTCTATGGAGTCCCGACAAACGCAGCTAACGACACTACGGACCGATACGTGCGTGTTGTTAGCGAAGAATCCTTCATCACATGTCCTTTCACGTGCTCGCTTTAGCAGAACATCCTTTCACCTGTATCTGCTCCAGCAAAGCACCATCCAACACAACTGACTTTCCAAAGGACACTTAAATTTCCACTTCACTCTGCCTCAGAGACACCAGAGGCCCAAGCCTTTGTGTGGGGTCCTGGGCCTCCTAGGAGCTCAGCTGGATCTGGAAGTGTCAGACATGTGGAATCTCTTCTCTGTCACAGTAACTCACTGCCCACTATGGTTGGGAGCTCTGTCCTGATGCTAGGACTGGTTGATGTGGGAGAAATACTCCAGAGACACTTGCTACTCTGGGGAGGCCTGGCAGAGGCCCAGCTGCCCTAGGCTAGCCTTCTGCATTGTTGGAGGGTTCGGGACAGGAGGGAGGGGAGAAGAAAGAGCATTTTAAGGGAAGACAAACTTAGACACAGGGACAAGAGGGGAGGTGACCCTCTAGGCCAGCCACAAACAGTAAACAACACTTCTGTTTCTGGCAGAGGTTTGCCCTCTCCCAAGAATACAGCCCTACTTAGTGCTATAGGCAACTAGCTCCAGAGTGACTCCTGGATGTCACTAAAAGCCACAGAGGAACTGCACTGGGTCTCCAGTGCCCAGTGGCTGTCCCTCCTAGAACATCAGATAGCGGAAGTGCACACGTGGGAGCCTGCAGGTGGACATAGGGATCTTATCAGTGTGGCATTCCTCCACACAGCAACCCATGGTAGTGACTTGGGAGTTATTCTCAGGGAGGTTGGTACTGCGTGGAGATCTTAAAATGGAGGTTGGAAATGAGGATCAAGCAGAGTTCTGGAATAAAGCCAGTGGTTTCTAAGATCTCAGTTTTACGTCATCACACGGCTGGCTGAATAGCTTATCTTTCTGAAGGTCAGACTCCGAGCGGCTTTGCTTCAGAAGAGGATACACCCACAGCTGCCCCAGAGTGAGGAGCTGCGGCCACCCGGGTGCCCCCTGAGCTGGAGGGTGTGCGTCAGTCGTTAACAAGCTCGCGAACAGAGTGCATTCAGAAGTGGTCAGCAAATACAGGCTTCACGACCACGGCTCAGCAGCACAAGGGTTGGGTACCAGGGCTGAAAGAGAGGGGAAGGAAGGCACATCCCCTGGAGGGCCTGCTTTGAGTCAGAACTTGCCACCAGCCGGCCTTCCTCCCATCTGCAAAATGCGATTACCCAGAATGCATGAAGCCGTGGTGGCCATGGCGGCCATGGCACAGCATGTGCCCTCTCCACCAGGCTATCCCGGGAAGTAAAGGCAGAGGGGAGAGTCGCCTTCCCTTCCACCCACACTCCTCCCAGCCTGCCTGCCTCTCACATCACCCCTGGCTAGGCTGACTGACCTCCAAGGCTCCTCCCCACATACGCCCCACTCCTTTCTCTCTGGGCTACGGGAACCTGGAGCTCTGCCACCCGGTTCTGGTTCTGGGAGCTACATGGCCACTACTTTCCTTCCTGATACCTCTGAAGGTAGCCAGTCCTACTGGGACACACTCCTGCCCACCCCAAGCCCATTTCTGGGGACACTGGGCCTCACTGACCCCCACTTTGGCTCTAGGGATTGCCCAACATCCCCTTTCTTGATCCCCTCTGAGGACTACAGGGAATCCCGGGACTCCACACCCTCCCACACCTCTGCTCCTGGGCTCACCAGGGTTCCACGGACCTCTACTCCAGTTCTGAAGACAGGAGCCTGCTGGGGCCCTCCCACCAGCATGGACACAGCAACAAGAGCCACAGTAGGGCTAACAACCGTCCCTTCTCAGCCTCACAGAATGGCCACCAGGGCCCCTGTCAGGGACATGTTGGGGACACAAGGCACTAAGCTCAGTAACCGTGGCCGGTAGGACTTTGAGCCCCCTATGTAATTAATCAGTGCCTATTAGTGCTAATTGCAGAGGCCGGGTGGGGCCGAGGTGTCTCCTCTTGCCTCTGCCTGGGTGTCTGAGGAAGTGAGCAGGAGTCTTCACAGCCTCAGCCTTTCCTGAAGTCTTGGCCCTGCCTTAGGCAACCACAGGAGGCACATACAGAAGCCAACCCATGCTTTTATGACCTGTTTCAAGCAGCACAAAGGCCTTATCAGCCAGGAATTCTGAGAAAGCCAGTTCCTGGTCTGTGGGGCTGGGTGACTTCCCTTAACAAAGGCCAACTTCGGTGGGAACTGGGGGGGGGCGGTGTTGGCAGGGGTGCCAGGTTGAGGGGGCCGGGGGTGTGGCATCCTACGTTTGTGCACTGCCACCCACTGTATGCTCTAGGCCCCTCTGTGCCTGGCTCATAATAAACCTGTAACTGCAACCTTTAGGGTTCTTATACTTGATTTATGACATAGCCTCCATCTAGAAGGCTCCGGACCCCTGACCATTAGCATTACAGGAGAGCTGCCACTGAGTTTCACAAGACAAGAGGAGAATAAGAAACCAGGAGTCTGATACCCTCTAGCCACCGCCTCCCCAAAGTATCCTGGGGTGCAGCGTTGCAGGGAAGAAGCAAACTGCCTTTGTTCTAAAACACAGCACCCCAGGTTTTAGGTACACACGAGTCCTGGGGACCTGTCACCGAACGAACGTGTGGTGGCTGCTCCTTCTCTAAGAACCTGAGGGTGGGAACCGTCTCCCCGACCGCTGAGGTGACAAGCTTCTGTCGGCGACTCTCTGAAATAAGGACACACGCAGACAGAGCCCGAAGTGTAGCCTCTCATTCTTTCTCCCAGCTTCCCTCATCCAGCAGACCTTGGGCCAACACCCTCACTTGTAAACTATACTTGGCTCAGCCCAAGTGTTTTCCTATCCCCCCCCGCCACACTCCAGACATGAAGACTCGGTTCCGTGTACGTAAAGAGAACAGTGGGACTGACTGTCTCCCCCCAAAGGTAGACAGACACCTGCTCCGGGATCAGTTCCAAGTCCAGGAGCTCTTCACGCAAATGAACAACCAGAGCAGTGCAGAATGACCGCCATCCCTCAGCTCCTCAGAGCCCTGGGCCTGTACCAAAAACACTGTTTAAGTGATTAAGACTAAAGCCCCAGAGTTCCCGGGCCTGCTTAATCCTAGATTCCAACCATTTTAACAAATGAAACCCCCAGCAGGTGACGTCGGAAGGAAGCGAGTGGAGTCCGGGTTTAAAACCGTGGACGCCCAGGTGGTTCCTTTCTATGGCCAGGGCGATATTTATCGGTCGTCCTAAATCTGTATGGTTCTCACTCATGCTGGGCTGGGCCAGCTTCTCCTGTGCCCAAGCCTTTATAATTTTGTTACAATACATTTGCCACTCGAAAACTTAAAAACCCCTACACATTTATTTTTCCCTTCCTTGGTTGCAAAGTCTGGATAAGGGTTATAAAAATATAAAGTAATTAGCCCATAGCTAAATAGTCAGCAACATTACATGGCCTCTGACAGGCACTGCATTTAGTTAATGGGAGATCAACTATGACAAACGGCTGTACTATAGCACCACAGCAGAAAGCTGAGTTTATATCTAACTGCTCTTCAAAACAGAGGATCCTTCTGGACCGCAGAGCCCCTGACAGTGAGTTTTTCTGAATTAAAACAAATTTTGACATGATTTTTTAAAAGTTTTTTAAAAAAAAAAAAGTCTAAATTACACCATGCGTGTATATGTGTGAGAGTTTGAGTGTGTGTGCGTGTATGTATGGTTTTGTGTATGTGAGTGTGTGTGATGTGCATGAGAGTGTGTGAGTGTGAGAGTCTGTGTGTGGTGTATGTGTTCCTGTGTGTTTGTGTGTGTATATGTGTGTGAGAATGTATGTGAGTCTGTGTGTGTGTGAGTGTGAATGTGTGTTAGAGTCTGTGTGTGTATGTGTGAGTGTGTGTGTGTGTGTGTGTGTGTGAGAGAGAGAGAGAGAGCGAGTCTGTGTATGGTCTCTGTGAGTGTGTGTATGTGAGTGTGTGAGTATGTGAATGTCGTGAGAGTGTGTATGGTATGTGTGTATGTGAGTATGTGGGAGAGTGTATATGTGTGTGAGTTTGTGTATGTATATGATTTCTATGAATATGTGTGTGTGTGGGTGTGCATGGGAGTGTGTGGGGTGGTGGTGTGTGTGTGTGATGTGTGAGTTTTCTCTCTCTCTCTCTGTGGTGTGGTGTGTGTGTGAGAGTGCCATATGGTGTGTATGGTTTCTGTGGTGTGTGTGTTTCTCTCTCTCTCTGTGTGTGCATATGCTGTGTATGGTTTCTGTGTGTGTGTGTGTGAGTGTGCATATGGTGTGTGTATGGTTTGTGTGTGTGTGTGTGTGTGTGTGTGAACACAACTTGCAGAAGTTTGTTATTTCCTTTCACCACTGGATTCAAGGTATTGAACTCAGGTCATTGAGTTAAGTGGCCAGTGCTTTTCCTGCAGAGACCCTGCCATCCTGCACTAGGGGTTTTACGTGTTTTGTTCACTGGTTAGGAAAGGCTCAACAAATTCTCCAATCACACCTTACTTGTTCTCAAAGGGAAAATGGCACATTCCTACTTGGAGGACCAAAACAAAAAAAAATTATGATTTTTAATTTAAAAGGATGTAGGGAGAAAGGAAAAGGAGCCAGGAAAGGTCAGGGGCTCGGAGCCTGATGACCCTGCTTCAAATATCAGCCCTAGTGTGTCGTGCACCTTGCAGGAAAAGGAGGTCCTGTGGCGGGAGAGGGAAATGAAAGGGAGAGAGCAGCTCGACTGGGCCCCAGCAGCATCAGGGTTTTCGTTAAGACGCAGGGACGGCTCTGTGGACACTTGAATGTCCAGCTCCTTACCAGGTCCCCTGCTCAAACACTTCACTCAAGAGGGACTACTGTTCTGCTGGGGGCAGGCCTGCCCTTTGAGCTTCGTTGCTATGGTTGGCTCTGCCTCGTAGCCACAGGCTAGGCTAGGCATGGCATCCTGGCTGCTCACCCTGCCACGGAATACCAGGGTGCTGCGCCATGAGAGGAAAAGTGAGAAGCCGGAGCAGCATGGCTGAGCCTTGCAGCCTCTCCCAGAGCTGCTGGAAAACACCCTCACTCAGTCCTCCAACCTCAGCCTGCTGACCAGTAAACGCTCCTCTATCCACATCCCCCTCACGCTGAGGCAGTGCACAAAAAAGGGAAAATAGCCCCTCTGTGACTAGACCTCTGCCTACCCCTGCTTCTTCCTGTGGGCACAGCATTTTCAAGCTTTCTTTTTTTTTTTTTTTTTTTTTTTTTTTTTTTTTTTTTTTTTTTGGAGCTGGGGACCGAACCCAGGGCCTTGCGCTTCCTAGGCAAGCGCTCTACCACTGAGCTAAATCCCCAACCCTTCAAGCTTTCTTTTTACTTTCTTAACATTAAAACAAATTCGGCAACAGACCCTGCTTGTGTCTCCTGAATGCTTCAAGCCAACCCATTTGTTCATAATTGCAGGAGAAAAAAAAAAAAAAACAAAAAAAAAAACACCCAGGGGTGACCTGGATGTTTTGAATTTTCCAGAGAGAGGACTTGTCGGAAAGGGTGGGTGGAGCTCCACTTGAGGTGTCCAGAGTGAACTGGGATACCTGTGAGTGCTTGTTTGTCCTTAGAAGAGACAGCGAAAGCACCCAGAAATGGTTGCTTGGCATCTGGGAATGCTGTAAGGCTGTAACTCCACTGCCCCCAAACACCAGGGCGAAGCCCTACTCCCCTGACTTCTGCAGCGGCCATGTCGTTCTGACCAGATGGACCAGCCCAAAGCCTTTGATTTTCAAAAGCAGGATCTTGGGGGTCAGGTGTACTGCTGACCAAAGGCCATCTTGTCCTCTCTGTGTGTACAGGAGGAATACTCATGGCCTAGCATGGTCTCCCTTAGTTGCCTGCCTCCCTTTTCAGAACCATAAGGAAGATTCCCAGGCAGACATGAGGATGATGGCATGAGGAAGATGAGAAGTCCCTTCTCATGAGCCTGAGGTCCCCCGCCCAACCCTTAAAAGAGGACTCTTAGGACCACAGAGCGCCAGGAGGGGAATCTCATAGCTCAGTTGGTAACTCGGGTACGGGGCAATGAGCGCTTTCCTGTGGCGTCACTGGGCAAGGTGGGATCTGAGAGGGACAGGTGCATGGCCCCTGGCTGACTCTACTAGAGTAAAGGGCCACTGGTTCCACAGCCACGCACAGCAGGTCACCGGGAGGCTACACCTTGGAGGGAAGTTTCAGGAAAGCTGGATGGGAATGGAGTCCCTTAGAGCCTTGGTCTCACTTCTGCCCATGTCTCCAGCTCCAAAAGCCTGCAGACGATCAATAAGATAACCTTTGTCTTCTGGCCAGAGGCAGGTCTGAACGTGTCAGGTAAGGCTGGAGTGAGGGTGCATGGCTGGGCTGAGAGGACTCTCAGCATCAGAAGAGAGGTAGGCTATGGCTTCCAGTGCCTATCTGGGTCAGGGATCTCTGCTGCAGCCGTAGGGACAGATGTGGCCCCGTGATGGTGTGAGAGACCACTTTCCTCAGTCTTCTAGATGCAGCAGACATGTGGTCTCTCCCAAGGACACAGGACTCCAGGAATCCAGGCTTCTTCCAAGCCCAAGTCCTGACCATTAATAGCACAGGGCCTAGGGATCCTGAGTTCCCGTTCTCCATGCTGACCTGTGTCTTCAATTTAGAGCCATCTCCCCTCTGTATGCGGCAGCTCCTCTCTTCTGGTAATTGTAGCTCCCAGAATTTTCTCTTAAGATGTTGGGAGCTTCTGTTCTTGCATCTCTTTTAGATACGGGAGCTGAGGTCATGCATCATGAATCTTGAAACAAGGCCTATTCATCTCTGATCTGACGTCTTTTCCTCACTAAATGTCCCAGAAAGCACATCACCATCTCTGCAATGCAAGTGTTGGGTCATAGGCTCCTCCCCTTCAGGGCCTATGCTATCCTGGGAGTGCTGTGTGTATGTTCATGTGTGTGTGTGTGTGTGTACCCGCAGTACGTGTGTTCACACATATGGTTGTCACGTTTAGGTATGTACATGATCCCATGTGTACACACATGCATTGTGCATTTGTCTGTGGGTCTCTGGCATTCTTAACTGCCTAGAAGCCTTTGCAGACACTCTTGGGAGGGGGAAAATAATCTGAGAAACACTACCGACATTTTTTAGTGTTTCCTTCTCAAAGAGAAGCTTGTCCTCAGGCATCTTTTTAAGTCCTGGATCTCTAGGAAATTTTATTCAGCCACAGAGAGGACCAAAGCACTACTCTGTGGGAACAACTATCTCCATTGGGTGGCCAGGAAGTAGAAATACTTATATGGGGGCTATGGCCTTCTGGGAGGAAAGAGAAAGAGAGCAGAAAGAAGAGGGAGTAATAGAGGGACAGGCGTGTGTGCATGTGTGTGTGTGTGTGTGTACACATGTATGTGTATACATATGTGCGTGTGTGCGTGTGCATGTGCATGCATACATGTGTATGTACACATACATGTGTGTATATGCACACATATGTGGTATGTGTTTGTGTGTGCATGTGTGCATGTGTGCATGTGCATGGTGTGTGCATGTGCATGTGTATGCACAAGTGTGTATATGTACACATGCATGTGTGTGTATATGCACACATATGTGGTATGTGTGTTTGTGTGTGTGCATGCATGCGTGTGTATGCATACGTGTATGTGTATGCATATGTGCGTGTGTGCATGTGTATGCATAAGTGTGTATATGTACACATGCATGTGTGTTTGTGTGTGCACGTGTGTGTGTGCATGTGTGTGTGTGTATGCACATGTGCATTTACCTGTGTTTGTGAGTGTGCAGACATCTCTGTTTTGGGGGAGAATAAGGACTAGCTTGAAGTGTATTTTTCCTTTCAGGAAGTCATTTAATTTAACTGGCGAATATCTGCTGTGAGTCTGTGGGTCTCAGTGGGGAAGGGGCTCTGTTCTCCCCAGAGTGGAGGGGTCTCAGCATGGGGTTTAGGACAGGAAATGCCCCAGGTTTGGGGGTGATTTTGGCTCTGGGCCCTCCAGAAGGTGGCATTTTCCTAACTCTCTGGTTCCTTTTGATGCAAGGCTACTTATTACCTGTCCCATAAACCAGGGAGAATTCACCCTGTAAGGCTACATGGGAGAGACAACCAGCAGGTAAGGAGCCAGGTAAGTCTGACTTGATGCTGGCCACACAGTATAGCCAGGTGTGTGAGCACAGGGCACAGGGCACAGGGCACAGGGCACAGGGCACAGGGCACAGGGCACAGGGCACAGGGCACAGGGCACAGGGCACAGGGCAGGGCAAGGTTGGGGATGCAGTGGCTTTGAGTTAAAGGGATTCAGGGTGTTTAAGGTTGTAAATCTCCCTATCCTGGAGCACTCTTGCCCATGGTCTGAAATGAGGAGAGAATTCCCCACCACGCAATCCCTTCTCTAAACCCACAAGGTAGTAGTCAGAAATGAACTTCCTTGAAATGGCTTTTGTAAAGGTTTCTGCAGGCCAGTTTTTCTTTGGGAGGACCCTACTCTGTGTTTTCTAAAGAGTCTGTGCCCCTGCCAAGATTCACGCCTCCCTGCTTCAGGGCACCTGAGTTCTAGCATCTGTTTCTTAACCTCACAGAAGCCCACCCCTGCATCCAGCCGCACCCCTCCCCCAGTGCTCCCCAGGTCAGGGTGCTCTGCAGACCTGAGCCTCAGAAGGAGCATGGCCAAGCTCTGTGGCACCCGAAATCCAGTATTCGGTCACCCTGCCTCTTTCTTGCAGAAGCTGGAGTTTTTCCTTCTATGTTCCATTTTAACATCATGGTTATTTATTTCTGTACTTAGTGTTAAGTTGGTCAGAAAGTCCTTTTTCTCTGCTCTCACTATTATGGTTTTAGTTAAAGTCTTAGACGTCTTGGTGACAGAGGCCCTGGTCCTGGCTGTCTGGAACCAGTAGGTGTCTGGTGTCCGGTGGATCCACTGCTAGGTCCAAATTGAGCCCAAGATCTAAGGAGACTAAGCTCTCGAGGAGTTCCGTGAGGCAGTGCGCAGGGTCAGGGGTCTCCCCACAGCTTCCTTGTTGTCTTTTTAAATGCAAAATATTTCTCTAGAGTCAAGAGCCTTGAACCACTTTAGAGAGCTTGCAGAGGCCGCACAAGAATGGGGCCTTTGTTACGTGGTCTTCAGGAATCGTTTTTTTTTTTTTTAAAGTAAATGGAGCCCCTTTCCCCCCCTTCTCATCAAAATCTCCCATGTAGCCCTAAGACCCAGGCAGAATAAACTGCTCTGCCCAGGAGCTGGTAGCCAGAGGAACCCACCCGTGCTCTGAGAATGGGAGGTGGCTTTGCTGGGGTACTAAGTCTGTAGCATCAAACTTGCAGCTACAAAAAGGGACTATGCAGTGCCCATCACAGTGGAAAGAATGGGAAGTCTTCTCTCCTGATGGGCTTCCAGGTCTGGACCCCGGCCCTGGGAACACGCTGACAAGCCATGAAGCTGAAGGACTCAGTGAACTTAGGAGGGTTTCTGCTCTGAGAGCTGAGCTCAGAACTGGAGGTTCCTGGGCCTTTGAGGGGACTTAAGTCAGGACAGCTCAGCTCGGTTTACTCCCAGAGAGAAGGGAGGCCCTGCCAATGTGAGACCACTTTCTTGGCAGTAGGTCAGGCCATGGTTATGACTTGTGGGCTTTGGATATTTTCCCTTAGCCTGGTGTAGAAGGCAACTGTGTGGCGGTAGACTGGCTAGCGCTCACCCTTCTGGAAACCTTGTTTGACCAGGGCTGTTTAGGCAAATCATTTATTCCTGTCCACAAGGCATTGGTAGGGAAAGCAGACCCCGTGACTCGAGGTCCTGTCTACTCCTGCTGGCCTTTAAAACCACGCCTTCAGTTCTCCAATGCCCTGTGCCTCAGACAAGTTCTCCCGTCCTTTGCTTTTCTGAGGTGTTCTGGGGCAGCTGAGTTTTCCCGGTAGCCCATGCTGGGCAGGTGTTAAATGGCTACCCCTTATGACAGGACAGCTTAGCAGGTGACCCATGACTTTATCAGAGGCTCAGCTGACCCTCATCTTAACACCCACGCACCATGGTGCAGTCCCCAAGGACAGTTTGCAGACACAGAGGCCCCGCGAGCGGCCTAGACCTACCTGTTCGTTGATCTGACACATGGCAAGGTTTTGGTCATCACAGGAACATGCTACACGGATGTACTTGAGCCAGCTGCCGGCCCCCGCCTGATTGGCATCCACGCAGAACTTCTCGCTGCCCAAATCTTCAGAGATCTGCTGGAGTAGAAGCAAACTGAGGTCAGTGGTGCCCGCCCTGCGCACGCTGTGTCACACCGCTGCACTGGCCTCAGGGGTCAGGCCGGATGGTAGGTGGTTTAAGACCTCAGCCAGTTCTAGGCAACGAAGAGGCTCTGTCCACCCAGGCTGGTCCTAGGAACCTCTGGGAGATTGGAGGAGAGAAGAGCACGGTGGGTGGCTTTTCCGGTTCGTAACAGAGTAGCTAGCTCTCCCTCAGGTTAGGCAATGACGAGTCTCTACCACGGTAAAAACCTTCCAGTAAGCTAACCAGGTGTGAGAAAGCAGAGCCTTCTTGTGTCTGCCACGAGCCCTCTGCTAAGGATGGTGGGGGCGTTGAGCTAGAAAAAGCAGGTTTGAAGGGAAAGGTGTTATCAGGGTGTGTAGCTGCACCCGCATCTGTGTTGTGTGAGCCTATGTGAGCACACGTGTGCCTGGGTGTACCTGGGTGTACCTGGGTGTACCTGCTCCTGTTGGACATTGCACCACCTGAACGCCAGAAAAATATTTGTTTCCTCTCAATTGGAAAAAAGTTTCAGTTTGACCCTGGCCTGCACGCAGATGTCCTGCTTCCTCACGGCCTTCTGCTCTCTCTGCTTGGTCTTTAGTTGCTGCTAATCTTCTGAAGTTGGCTTCAGAGACTGCTTTGCTGAACTCTTCCCCCACTCCCCACCCCCAACCTGAGGGCTGCTTGCAAGAAGACCTGGACCACAGGCTGATAGCTGGAGGTGCAATAGACCCTCCCAGCTCTTGCCTGCTTTGCCCATTTCTGTGGTAAGCTCTAATTCAAAGAATTTGAAGCCAGCAGCAGCTGGGGTGGCTAACTGGGCATGCAAAAGGCAGGATGGCCGAAGGGATGTTGGTGGCTGGGGTCTCCTAGGGAAGGCGTTTCCAGGTGGGAAGAGTGACTAGGTGGGTAGGATAGAGTCCAAGCAGGCAGGGGTAATCAAGTCCGGTGGAACCATCAGAGGTGGCATAGGGCCTCCGCCCCAATGGACGCTTCACACTCAGCCTCCATCCTGGCAGGCAGGAGGGTCTCCTTTCGGATTGTCCCTTCATATTCAGCACTGCACACCTTTTCAAGATCCTTGCACACCCGGGGCGGACACTGGAAGAGTTCTTTTGAAAAAGTTCTCTGTGCGAAGTCAGCACGAAGCAACAGCCCCAAGCACTCCGTGTCTGTTCCCTCGTCCCCAAGGACTTTGCCGCAAAGTCAGACCCTGAGGCACGTTGTTAGGAAGTGGGGCTTCAGTCTTTCTCCCCACCCCCGCCCCCTGCCCCCGCTCCAGCTTGCTTTATCTCCCATCTGACACCCATCAAACAGAGGGTGGCAATGAGCATCTGGAGATACCAGGTAGCAGCAACTTGGGATGTGGAGCAGGAAATCCTGCAGCTCCCAGAGCACGGCTCTGTGACACTGACAGTGTATGTGACAGTGACACTCCCTACTGCCTGCTCCCGGGACCCCATGTGCTCCCTTGGGTGACTAGCGGATTCCCTGGGAGCTTTTCGTAAGCACTGACGCTGTCAGGCAGGGACATGGGTTAAGTGACCGAGTCCTTCAACCACTTGCCCCCATGTTCCCTCTTGGCCCACAATCAGCTCAAAGGACTCATCACTCCAGGCTGGCTGCGGATGATGCCATGAAGCAACTATGTTTTGTGCCTGAAGAAGGCAGGGGTGGGAGATGCCCGAGGTCAGGTGGTTCAGCGAACAGAGCACACGCCGTGTACAACCCCGCCCTGGGGTCCCGACTTTCCTCTCAGAACCCAAACGCTAGGACTCACACACTGTGGGCAAAGTGTGGAACCCATCTGTGCTCTTCTCTGAGCTTAGGGGGCAGGCCAGGGGGTTGGGCTGCTCTCTGAGAGGCAGGACCTTCAACTCTAGAGGCATCAGGATATAGGTGTGGCCTCCCCCTGCGCCCTGGGGCTCAGGCGATGGGTGCCCAGGGAGATCTCCCCAGGGGTCTGAGCTCAGCAGAGGCTGTCCCACCCTAGCCAGGACCTGAGAGTCAGTCCATCCAGAGTTCACTCAAGGCCCTGCCACTCAGGGATTAGACAGAGCCTTTCCTGCTTCTTGTATATCCTTGGACACTACTGTGCTCCAATCCAAGGGCAGCCTAACCCGAACACTGCTGGGTGACCCCACTGCCTGGTAGGGATGAAGGCAGAGTGAACAGTTTGCTACACGATGAGGCCATGAGGGCTGACGGTCAAGAGGGCAGGTCTCCCACTCTCCAAGAAGTGGGCTCGGGGCACCAAACCCTAGGGAGTGCCCTCCATAAGCACTCAGGATCCCAGAGACTCTTCCCAGCCGACACTGGAAACTGTTGAGGAGGACAGCGCACAGGTTAGTGGGACATCTACCTTATAAGACAGTTTGGCCCCCTCCCGAGATAGGGAATGAGAAGGGCTTGCTTCTGAGGGATTGGTGGACCCCTTCCTCCCTGTCAGAGGGGTCAGGGACTTCCTGTGGATCCCTGCCACACGGATGTCTGAGCAGATGGTGCAGAATCCTAGGTCTTGTCTGTCTCCCTTTCCTCATTCTGTGTGTCCTCTTCTTTCTCATTTTTCTGTCTCTGTTTTTATGTTTATAGTGCCGAGCCTGGAAGGAGCTGGTTAGTGGCGCCGTGAATGACCAGGTCTCCAAACAGGGCTCTTTGTCCCAAGGACTTTACTGGTATTTGGTGGTCGATGTCTCAGAGTTGAGGCTGATTTCCCCAAGGACGATCTTTACTAATTAGCTAGTAACAACTATGGTAAAATGGTTGGGAGCTTGCTGGGATCCGCTGGCCATCTATGTATGCAAGCAAGGTGTGTACATGCATACACATGCTCATGGGTATACGCATGCAGCTATGCGGGTATGTGTGCATTTGCACATGTGCACACAATGTGTGTACTGTGCACACAAGAATCTTTACTTACATGTGTACGCATATGTGCATATGTGTGTGTGCCTGTATGCGTGCACTCAGGGGTTATGGTATGATGTGTGTTTTTTTTTTTTAAAAGACAAATTTGGTCCTATGAGAAAGTGACCTAGGCAGCTCTTGCTAGTCCATGACTTTCCCAGGCTTCTGTTGCTCACTAACTCCTGTCCCTCTGATGATTGCTTCCCTGGCAGTTCCTAAAGATTTGAGAGCATTTCCCTTCTCCACGTGGTCACTGTGGGCCTGCTATTCCTTCTTTCAGAGAACAGGTTTTTCTGTGTCTGAGGGGTGCCAGTGACTAAGCTGCCCCTCCCAGGAAGGGACGAGCTCCTGTCTCAGCCCGAACAGCAGTGGACATACTAGGGGAGGGGTGGCATTCTATAAGCCCTTGAATCCACCACACAGGCCTGGTTCTTCACAGGTCTCTGGCACTGCATCCTTGGAAACAGACTTTGCTTCCTAGCTGAGGGACCCTCAGGCGGCCCACTGGGACTCTGCACTCTGAGGGTTCTCGGGATTCTGACAGGAAGGCCTGGGGGTTGGATCATCAAGGCCACAGCCACAGACAGCTGAGCACGAGTTCCTGACCGCACTGGAGTATAACGAGGACCTGATGCTGGAGGCAATAGCATCGGCCCAGCTTTTTCTGATCTGGAGTCTGGTCTCTGCTTGCACCTAAGCTCCAGCGGGAGTTGTGTAGCTCTGATGGTTCCAAAGGATGTCTGAGAGGATTGCCACGGGAGGCAAGAGAGTGAGGGCTCACGTGTTAGGCACTGCTCACGGGGAGACACAAAGGGTCGTGATCTAGGGTGGCGGTGTTCCCGTGGCTGTTTTGCTAGCACTGTGGAGCTAATGAATCTCATCCAGATTTGGAGTTCAGTATCTACCCACTTGAAAACCTGGCTCCGGGGTTGCTGGAATTGTGCCTGTGGACTCCCATAATTGCCGGCGGAAGTGGCCCTTTTGCCCATTTGCCCCGACTTGGCCTCTCGGCCCCCACGTTCCTGCCAGCTTCCCCAGTTCATCAATCACCCCCATCAGGAATGCTGAGTTAAGAAGGGAAGGGATTGGAAAAAAAAATCCTCATAACCTTGACAATTTTTTTTTGCACATCATTTGAGGTTTCCTGCACTTTTAATTTGTGGTTCTCTGCTGGGCGAACTCTTTCACATTTAATGGGCATGGCCAGGGGCTGGCTCCGTACGGGATGTGCACACAGGCGGGAACGCAGAGGCATCTGTCGTCAGCTCACCTAATGGATTCCCGGCCTGCAGGAAGGAGTGAGGCCTAGGAGTCACAACGTTGGCCTGTGCCCTGCGGCTACAAGCATATTCCCTAGAAGCTCACACTGTGTTGGGCGTCTGCAAGACTGATACACATGCCCTCTGCCACACCTTCATGCACACTTGGGCACGCACACACACACAGAGACACAGAGGCACACGTGTGAGCACACATGCAACGTCTGTGATTTATGACATTCGCGAGGAGCCAAAACAGAAAGTCCATTCTTGGGACAGAAAGAGGAGGGCAGGCCTTCTGGAGACACCTCAGTGTGGCGGACATGAAGCCCGAATGAGCTCATAAATCCGGTCCTGACGCTCATTATGGGCTTGGTGGTGACAGGACCAAGTGCTAAGCAGAAACGGGATGGAGTCTATTGCTGCCAGCAGACAGGAGCCTGGCTGCAGGGACCGGGAGGTCAGGGGCCCATCTGCTCAAGCTGAGAGGGAGGGAATTGAAGGCTAAGAGGGAGAGAGGGGTGGAGTATGTTGTCTGGGTCTGTCTGTCCCCTCTGACCTAGGCCTCTGCTGGACAAGTGCCAGGCTTAGTGGTGCATAATGGGAGTTACAGGGAAACTCCAGAGCACAGCTCAGAGTTTAGATGCTGCAAAAGGAAGGCTGCTGCCTGACCGGGGACTCTGCTGACAGGTGGTGGTGATATCCTAATTCCTCACCTGGATAACTTGGCTCCTGTGAAGTCATAGGCAGATCCTCTGGGCTCAGAGCCACACCGAGAAATGTGTGTCATAAAAAAAAAAAGTCACGGAATTTTACAATTTTTTTTTTTTTTGTATTTGTACTTGGGCCCCACGCAGGCCTTTGAAGATCTGAAGAAAGCCACATACCAGAAGTTACTCAGACGTCCGAACGCCTTGTGAACCCTCTGGGGTTCCCAGCATTTTTGCACTCAGGGCTCAGACTCTGTGTGCAAACACCCCGGGCACACGGCTGATCTCTCAAATGTCCTCAGTCACCCTGTTCGACGGAGTCGCAGGGTACACGCCTTGAGCACCCAGTGGGATACTCGCCTCCGCTCTAAACGTTCTCCCGCCCTCTGTACTGTGCTAACCTCGACTCTCGCTTTCCCTCTTTGCTCTCCTTTGGTCCTGGCTCCGCCTAGCAGGAGATGGTCCTCCCGCCAGCATCTATGAACTGAAGGAAGAGGGCAGGACAGTAAAGGGAAAAGGACTTGGGACTGTGTGCCTTGCCCGAGTGACTCGAACCTCTAGGCTTGAGATTTACCTATCTCGAGTAAACAAAATGGCAGAAGAGGAGCCTTGGAAGCCTGGGGCCGCAAGGGTTCTTCCTTGCTGTGGGTGGCAGAAGCTGGGTCACCAGCCTTTCCCGTGAACTTACTACAAACACAACCGAGGGTGCCTTTCAGCTACCCTGGCACCACCCTCGAAGTACAGGCACTGCAGCCTGAGTGGGGTATTTGAGGTGGGGCGCATGGCTCACCCATCTTGGCAACTGTGGTTTGTCTCAATGGTCACGGGCTGCAACCCTGGGCCACAGTGGAATCAAAGGTCAGCCTCATAATTCACACCAGCGTTCTGTGCTTTACACAAAGCGGAGGCATGAGACGCCGACGGAGCCCGTACGGAAGCTAATCACAGAAGGGGTGATTAGCAACAACGGGTGGTGAAACCTGGAGACTGGCAGGTTAGACACCCCTACCGCTAGCCCTTCGGGTGGGTGAGGTCTTGTAGAAGTGAGTGTACAAGGTCTAGGTGACCACCTCTCCCTCTGGGGAGCCGACCCAGACCCAGACCATTCATCATCCTCAGGTTTCCACTTAGGAAACCAGAGTCTCTTTTCTGATCCCCAGTCCACGGCTACCCGCACAGGTCCTGAGCTCTGGATAGCCTGTTGGAGATACAAGCACAGAACTAGCCAGCATTCTTGCTATGTATGTTTCTGAACACTGACAGTGGTGACCGTTGCTGACTCTAGGGAAAAACTGAACCTGTGGGTTGCCTGCTCTTGAGCCCGCAGCCACAGATGCTCAGAGCAGGGCCCCCTCCCTAGTCTTCAGAATGCACGAGAAGAATGGCTATTTCTGGCCATTGGGAAGCCCTTCGGTGGGATTGTGGGACACAAGCAGAAGCGGGGGGGGGCAAACAGCCCTTGTAGTGAGCATGGAGCAGGGCACCAAGTAACAGTCTTTGCTCTGTGCCCCTACTTTCAGAATGCCTCTGCCCCAACTGTGGGGGTCTCCACTGTCTGTAACATTGGATGCTTGCAAGCTCCCCTACGGAAAGTGCATGGCCACTGCACACCTAGCCTGAGGCTCTTGATAGAACAGACCATCTGCTAAGCAGCCTATGGAGCTGGGAGTTGCTCATGGGTTGGGGGAGCCCTGTGTCTTTTCTCTGAGCGATACTCCTGTGGGATGAATAGCTGCTGTAGCCCACTCCCTGAGGGTGAGCGTGAATAGGATCAGCGAGATTATACAGGAGGGCCAGGGGAGAGGGGGTCTCTCCAGACAACTCTCCTTCGAGGTGGGCGCAACATACTCTCAAAGAGGATGCTGTGGTGAACTCAAGCCCCTTGCAGAAGTCCGGACAAACAGTCTACAGAGACAAACATTGTACGTCATAAGCAGATCCTAGCAACTTGCACAGAGAGGATTTCAGCTGCTCCACAGAGGACAAAGTCAGAGCTAGGATTTGAGGGAGGTGATGAGCCTGAACCTGTGAGGAGAGGGACCGTAAACCCTGGGAGGAATGGTCCCTGCAGCTCACTGAGACTCTTGGACTCACAGGATCTAGTTGTCCAGATGTGGGTCCTGTAGGGACTCTTCGGATCTCACCAACAGGTGACCGACCAATTTCTGAACTGCAGTGGTACAAATACTCTAACACAGTGGTTCTCAACCGTCCTAATGCTGCGACCCTTTAATACAGTTCCTCATGGTGTGGTGACCCACAACCATAAAATTACTTTCATTTGCTACTTCATAACTATCATTTTGCTATTGTTTTGAATCATAATGTAAGTAATCAGTGTTTTCTGATGGCCTTAGACACACACACACACACACACACACACACACACACACACACACACACACACACACACACACACACCCGAGGTTGAGACCCACAGGTTGAGAACCTCTGCTTTAAAGTATTATGGGTATAAATGCTCTGCCCTCCCCCATGATGTTCCCAACAAAGCACCAGCTCAGAAAGGCCTCTTCTACACGGTTGAATTCAGCCCCCCAACCCTCCCACCCCTTTCATGCTCTGCCCCTTACGTGGTAGAAACACCTGGCTCTGGTTCTGTCACTGCTGGCTGACCCCAGACCACAAGCACAGCTACATCTGGGGCCATGCCCTTTACAAAGGCCCTCTGAAGAAATCCTCCAAGTGCCCCAGGAAGCTTGAGGACTCCTACTTGTTCAGGGTTTCCCTGAACGTGGAGCCTCCCAGATGGCCTACAGCAGTCCTCAGGATGGCTGGACCCTCAGCTGAGGCTGTTGGTGGGAGGAAAGACACGGGCTGTTGTTGCTAGGCTGGTCTATCCACAACAGTGCTGGTGAGACCCAAACTCAAGCTGTATTTCAAATCCAAGTTTGCTCTGAGTCGAGTACAGACCAGGCAGCATCCCAAGCCTGAAGCTTGAGCTTGCGGACTGGCACAGACCTGGCCCTGACCTTCCAAAGCAAGAAAGGCTTCCTCCTCCTCCTCCTCCTCCTCCTCCTCCTCCTCCTCCTCCTCCTCCTCCTCCCCTCCTCCTCCTCCCCTCCTCTCTCCTTCCCCTCCTCCTCCCCTCCTCTCCCTCCCCATCCCCTCTCCTCCTCCTTCTTCTCCTCCTCCTTCCCTCCTCCTCCCTCTCCTCCTCCTCTCCTCCCCATCCCTCTCTTCATCCTCCTTCTCCCTCTCCTCCTCCTCTTCTTTTAATCACAAAATATATTAGGATCCCACAACCCCTAACCAAATGCTCGAGGCCACACCCCTGCTCAGTCTTAGGTCTGCCACAGGAAGTGGCTCTTCTGAGGGCAGCCAGGGCCTGGGAGGTGTCACACACATAACCTTTCTTTGGCTCTTAGATGGTGACAAACTGCTGTGCCTGTGAACGCAGCGCAGCGACCCCCACAGCGGATGCAGGAGGAGTTCCCCACCACAGGCTAGCCACTGACACAGGGTTGGAACCACATGAGGTCTCAGGCCTGTGGGAACAGGGCCTTGGTGTAAGCCCAGACCTTCCTCTGTTTGACAAAACCCTCATAACTGGGAGTTATGAGGGTTAAATGCAAGACTGAGGAACTCAGCCATACAGTCTTAGGCCTCCCCAACCCAGCTTGCTGAATAGATCCCTGCTCTGTCCAGTGGGATTTCTGAACCTTAGCATACAACTTCAGGATAGGGCTGTTGAAGGCTCCCTCTCCTTCATGCTCACCCCTGTCACAGCAGCCATCATAGACAGCACGTGAGGGGCATCTCTTGGGTGGAACTTCAGGAGAACCCAGAGCATGGCCGTCTCCTGCCCCTTAGAGAGGGCAGTGATGTGCAGAGCCCAGGCCACCATGCTGGCCCTGGTCTTTCATATCACACTCTCAGCAGGAAGGCCATCTCCCTACAGGCTGGGGATGCTGTGATCGATGGAAACCCTCGAGACTGGCCATCTTTGCTTTGAAAGCACAGGTTTCCCCCCAAGGGATGGCCACAGCCGGGGCTACATCTGAGGCACAAAGTAACCTAGACGTGTGCTACAGGCTGCACAAACAGAAAGTCACAGATGGGCTGCGTAGCGCCCACCTTCATCCTGAGCCTGGATGTGTTAGTCACCCCAGCTAACGCCTCCTCTACCTCTCCTTAAGGTCTCACAATACCAGAGTTGCCTAAGGCAAGTGAGGCTTCTCTAAGGTCCGGCCTCGCTGAGGCCCGTGGAATGTCTTCATGACTAGATAAATCGTTAGGTGTTAGACAGGACGGATATGGGGTGGATGAGCGGGATGGACTGGTGTTGGATGTACGTGGATGACAAGTGAAGACATAAGTGTCAGCTGGGTAGATGGATTTTTGACTAATGTTGGTTGCATCTACAAAGGGATGCATGGATGGATGGATGGATGGACGGATGGACTGATTGTGTGGCTGGCTGGATATTGAATAGATAGATGGATGTTGGATGGGTGGCTGGCTGGATGTTGGATGGGCAGATAGAAGGATGTTGAATGGGTGATAGTGAATAGATAGACAGATGGATGTTGAATGGGTGTACAGGTAAATGTTGAATGAGTGGACTGATGGATGTTGACCTCTCTGGTTTCTCCAGCTCCCACAGTGGTCAGAAGAGAACATCTTTCTCTTAATTTCTCTTAATCTTCTGTAATTTAGGGGTGCCAAAACCCAGGACATCTCTCCTGAGAGGCAACTGTGAAGTCTCACATCGGGATCCTCAGTAGTGCAGGTGGACAGGACCATGCATGGTCATTTTCTTCTGTCTTACATCTCCTCCCTCGAATGGCGAGATTCTTGAGGATTTCACCTGGGCTGATTTCCTAGAGCCGTGCAGACAGTAAGTGTTCCAAGAAGGATGGAAGAAAATGATCGAGGGAGGGTATTTCAAGGTAACTGAGGCAGATGTTCACGCCGCCCCATGCCTTTCTTTCTTCATCTCATCTCTTTTTCAGACCGGGTCATTTCCCCCTCATCTCTCTCCTCTCTGCTGAAAAGCCTGTTAACCCTCTCAGCCTGTCCTTTCTGGAACCTGGGGTTATAATCTTCCCCAGGTCAATGTTGCTGAGTCATCACCCCAAGTCTGTTTTCTGAGGCTTAACATAATGGTGACCTCTATCCCCATTACAGAAGTTGTGGTCGGCTTGCGACGTTGACACGCAGTAGGTGCTTAGAGAAGCTGGCTAGGTTACTTCTGGTACCTCTCCTGCAGCAGACACAGTCCTCGGGCACCCATCCCTCTCACTGGAACACATGGGCACAGAGCAGCCTGGTGACTCACCACCTTCTGTATCAGCCCGATGTTTTGAGGTCAACTCTTGGAAATAGCTCAAGTCTCCACGGGCCAAGTCTAAGCAAATGCTTTGCCAACCTCCACAAAGAATAGTCCTCGGTGCTCTCTGACACACAAAAATGGTCATTGGCAAAGGATTCTTGGTGCAGACCATGTTGTCTTTGGAGGTTCTGCAAGGGGCCAATGCCAGTTCCTTCCCCGAGCAGACCCAGGTATGTGCGTATGAAAGGATGCTGGCCAGGCCTGTTCCTTATTCTGACTGTTTTGATTCCTTATTTCGTGAGGAGCTTCTCCAAATGTCTTGTGACGACTCTGCTTCCCATGACCTATTTTTTCCTTGGTGAGACTGGACCTTGGCCATTTTCCAGCTGGTGAGGAAGAGACACGGACCTCAGAGTCCATTGACCACAGTCCAACTGGGCCATTCTTTCTCCTCACACCTAGCCCTCTGGGTATCTGAGGTGAAGGGACTGAGACACAAGGTATGATGATTTCAGATTAGCCTCCATGCTAATCTGATGGGCTTCGGGCTGCATGGTAATCTCACCCTTGGATGTGAGCTTGACCTGAGGTTTCTGCCTCAGGATGGGCAGGTTTGAAGTGACTCACAGACGATGCTCAGCCAAGTCAGCCTTGCACAGCAGACAGAGGCCCGACAGAAGCCTTCCAGTGTAACAACTCTGTGCTCCAGTGTCACTGCTGAGTAAATGTATCAAACAAATGAAGGGTGCCCTCCGCCATCTGCCTGGGTCTCTTTGGGGTCCCCAGCCTACTCAAATCTAGGATATGGACCGTAAGCAGCACCCCCGTGTGTGTGTGTGTGTGTGTGTGTGTGTGTGTGTGTGTGTCTGTGTGTGTGTGTGTCTGTGTGTGTGTGTCTGTGTGTGTGTGTCTGTGTGTTTGTATCTGTGTGTCTCTGTGTGTATTCTTGTGTATTGTATGCTTCTCTCTCTGTGTGTGTCTCTCTGTGCTGTGTATTGTGTACCTGTAGGTGTATGTGTTCAGGAGGTCAAAGGTAACTTTGGGTGTCTTCCTCAATTGCTCACCATCTTATATTTTGAGAAAGGTCTTCCACTGAAACGGGGGCTCACCATTCAGTCAGGGAGCTGCAGGGCTTCACCCATCTCCCCTTCTCTAGTGCTGGAACTAGAGATGCACGCTGCGGTGCCCAGCTTTTGACATGGGTGCCGGGGATCAAACTCAGGTCATTAGGTTTGCACGCCAAGCTCTTCCCCAGCTGTGTCGTTTTCCCTTAGTCTCGTGGCATCCAAGCCACAGTGATCCTGAACACATCTGCTCACCCTACGGCCGCTTACCCGAGTTTAACAGGGCGAGTGTGTAGGAGGCCGGGTATGTTTCCTCAGGACCCTTCTTTGTATATGAGCTTTTCTGTTGCAGATGATACTAATGGGAGACATACCACTGGCTTTCCTGTCCCAAAGGGCCCCAGAGACACCTGCTCTGGTAGATCTGCTTCCCGTGATATTATCAGATATGAACAAAAGCCCTCGGGAAGAGAAGACATTCGGAGAGAATCAGAGAATCAGACGTGGCCTTGTGAGTACCTGTCTCGGCGTTCCTTTGTAGGGATATTTCCAGAGGTGACCATGCGTGTTCTCTCCAGGGGATCTACCTGTTCAAGGAGTGGCCCTCTGCTCCAGGGATAGCCTTGGCTTGATTTGGGACTTCTGGGTCTCTGGATCCAGTACTGGCCACTCAGGTCCAGACTGTGGTAGCTGAGGCTAACCCCCCACTTCATGGATGTCCCTCCAGAGCAGGTGTCGGAGCTGCTTGTTGTGGCTCCTGAGCTGGGGCGTCTATCATTCTCGAGGCTGGCACAGTCCCACACGGTGACCTATGCTGCCAGCCCCTCCTTGGCAGAGGTTCAAAGTCAATCTAGAAGGTGAAACACTTCCCGGGCGATTCCTGACAGGTTGGCAATGTTCTCAGAGGTGGCTTTGGTGTGTTGCATGGACTCTCCCCTTCTGATGAAGGATGGACGCCTTGCTTTCTGGATGGTCTCGTGACTTCCTGAGGGAGTACAGCTTTCTGGTGGGTCAGGGGCACAACATTCCCTGGGCACACTCTCTTGATGTTTTATATTTTTATTTTATTTGTTCTTTTTCTAAACAATTTGTTCTTCTGGTCTAAAAACAATCTCTCTCTCTGTGTGTGTGTGTGTGTGTGTGTGTGTGTGTGTGTGTGAGAGAGAAAGAGAGAAAGAGATTGATTGATTGATTGATTGATTGATTGATTGAGACTCTCTCTTACCCAGGCTCCTCTGAATCTCTGGACTCACTATATATAGCTCAAGGCAGCCTTGAACTCACCAACCTCCTGTTTCTACCTCCCGAGCGCTAGGATCGCAAGTCTATGGCATTGTATCTGAAATAATTATCTTGTAACGATTTCTTAAGTCAGAGGAATGACTTTCATTTCTCTCCAAATGCCTCAGTTCAAAGATGTGTATTCTTTTCCAATTTCACGTCCAATTTAATTTTCAAAATAAATAACGAGTAATACGACAGAATCATAACATTTAAAAATACGCATTTTTCGCTATCCACTCCAGTAATCCTTTAATATTCATCAGAGTGAAAAAAAATCGATTCAGAAATGCATTCGCTTTTAAGCACACCTCCTCGGCCTTTGTCAATAGTTTGTATATGCAACCGGTTCTCCTTATCAGATTCCGCTTCGTGGGCTCAACCAAACACAGATCAAAAAGCACGTTTTTGAAAAGGGTGTTGGTACCGAATACGTGTGCACACTTTTCATACATCTACCCTTAAACAGCACAGTGTGACAACTGCTTATTTGCTTTGTACCAGAGACTGGGAACACCTACATATGATTTACAGTGTGTGAGCATGTGCCCTGTGTGTGCGTGCACACACGTGTTTGTCTCTGTAGGCTCTATGCAAACACTACCCTCCACACATCTGGCACATCGTATTCCCAGATTTTGGTCTCTGGCATATCCCAGAACAAAACTCTTTACACACCAAGAGACAAGTGCATTCTACAGCAGACGCAAGAAATCTCTCTAGAAAATGAGGTCCCTTACAAGCACACACCAGTCTTTGAACAATAGTTAGATCCAGGAGGAGCTGGGTCCTTCCACCCCACTGGCTTGGAGTCAGCAGCAAGCCAGTTTCCGAGGGTGCCCTTCTCAGCAGTAGCCGAGGGCTTGCACACAGGTTTCCTTTCTGCAGGGTGAAGCTCAGCTAATGCCCACACACAATCGCATACCCAGCTTCCTGTGGCTCACGGGAAGAGGGGCCTCTTTGTTGGTCTAAGTACGAACGAACCCTAGAAGATGCTCGCACCCTCTGTGAGTGGTCGTCAGCCTCTCAGAAGCAGAGCTGATCGAAACAAAACCCACGTGCAGCCCCCTCGTGGCCCCGAATGCCACGTACTTTGCACTGTGTGCTTGTCA
This sequence comes from Rattus rattus, assembly GCF_011064425.1. Classification (NCBI taxonomy): domain Eukaryota; kingdom Metazoa; phylum Chordata; class Mammalia; order Rodentia; family Muridae; genus Rattus; species Rattus rattus. The sequence goes on along the minus strand of NC_046154.1, from coordinate 6,340,695 downwards.
GCCCCAGTGGACGGAGCTGCGGTATTTGTGGGCACGGTTGCAGCCTGGGATTATGCAATAGGATGTTAGCCACACATTCTAATGAAAAAAAGAAAAAGAAGAAATAAATAATAATAAACACCCAGGGCAGAACACAGATCTTTCACGACACCATAATCATTTTTCTGCTCCAACTCAGTTTTCTCTGGAGCGGCTCCAGGGAGCCCAGGGTGGCAGGGCTGCCTTCTTGTGGGGGAACAAAAGGGCTTTTTCAGTCTTTGGGGCTGTCGAGTTTATCCAAATGTTCTCAGCTTACTACTAGCCCCTTTCTGAATTGATATTCCCAATACAAGGACACTTTGTATCTGGAAGCCATACTGGCCCAGGAAGGCCGCTGGTACAGTCCTGTCTACCTTCCTTGCGGCCTGTGAGGAAAAGGCATTCCTGGTGTGACTGGGAAGTGGTCAAAACCTCGTGCTTGGTAGGGAGAGGAGATAGAGAGCTCATAGGATGCCACCCTCTTGCCAGGGTACCAGCCCGGCCCCCGTTCTAATTTTGGCCCAGCCAGTGTAGTCTCCAGGCAGCCACCAGGCAAATACAGATGTCGGAAGAGGGAATTCACTCCAGTCACACGGATCTGTGTGAAGTCTGGAGCACCAGGTCAGGATAATAACTGGCCTCCTTGGACAAGATGGAGGTGTGTTTTACCCCGTGGGCTGTGCATGAGTGCGTGTGCGTGTGTGTGTGTGTGTGTGTGTGTGTGTGTGTGTGTGCATGTACCTGAGCAGGCACATCCACACAGCTGAAACTCTTCAAAGTGTTCCCAGCATCTCACAAGGATGTTTCCCCTCCGTTCCAATCTCCTCCAAACAGCTCTGATTAGCACTAATGATAAGCCCCATTAATCACCCTTGACTTCTGCAGGATGGGAACAAGGTTGTGGTCAGGAGCCACTTGGATATATTTATGACCTGTGTGTGTGTGTGTGTGTGTGTGTGTGTGTGTGTGTGTGTGTGTGTGTGTGTGTGTGTGGTGGCAGTCGACACTGTGCCTCAGTGCCTCTGGCCTGTGGCTGACATCAAGTCACAACTGTGGGGCTGCCAGAGGCCCAGCGCAGATCAATTCAATGTCTCTCCTCCTTGTCTGACTTAGGGGGTACCACGTCATGGGGCCCTCATTGCCCACAACTTGGAAGTGGTGTAGCTTTCTGTCCAGCAGCAGTCCTAAGTAATGACTTTGGGTACTGGTGGTAGCTGCCTCACACACAAGGAGAAAGAATAAGGGGTGAGTCCCATATCAGCCAAGAAGTGTCACTCTCTTGCATTTCTCTCTCCCATATATACTGGTGCACCCCATTTCCCCAGAGGTCTGTAACCTAGAGTCAGAACAGCACCTGACCTCAACCCTTCATCCTATCCACAGGAGGTCAGTGGATGTTCACAGGCCTCATGGCTGAATGGTTAGAAGAATGGCAGGCATGAAGCCATGAACCAGTAGCCCTGAGGTCCCCCGTCACTGCCCAGCCCTTGGAGACCACACAAATCAGCTGGAAACTCATGCTCACTGAGCCTTGTTCACAGGCCACGTGGCTTCCTAGTTCAGACGAACCTAGTTCTTGTTTCCCCGCTTGGGGTTCCCTGGTACATATCTTCTCTGGGTGTTTCCCAGAGCACTGAACAAGCCTTCCTTAAGCTGAGGTAGGATTGGTTCCTACAAAATCAGGCTCCATGCATGCAATTTCTTCAGCAAGCAATGGACACGTCTTGCCTGGAAACCGAGGTGCCCATGCTTCTGGTTTCTGGCCATCCTGGAGGCTATGATAATTAAGATGGTGTTCTGGCCCAAGTTTCAATACAGCCTCCCTGTCTTCCATGGCATCTGAATGGGGAGGAAGTAGTTGTCTGGCTGTAAATGGCTGTGTGCATTGAGAAGAGTAGATTGGAAAGGGGGTGGGGTGTGCAGGGGAGGAAGAGAGGGAGGTCCTAGGCAGGGGCCCCAGTCAGGAATAGCTGAAACGGAAGAGTCAGCACCCCACTTGTCCAGAAAGCAGCCTGCATCAGGGTAGGTCCATGGGGTGTCCCTTTAGGATTTAGAAAGGCTTCACTCTGGCCCTGGGACTCGAGTTTAAATGTCATGAGGTTCAAGTGAGACTGTAGCACTGGTTAACACAGTTTCCACTTTGTAGCAAAAGCAGCACAGGCTGATACGGTGCTGTCTACTTAGTAGCAAAACCAGGACATACACAAACCATTAACCCACCTGAACACAGTTCTATAGCCCAGCCCTCTCCTTCAGGGGTGGGGGTGGGGGGCACTGCCTTGAGGCCTCTTTCTCTACTACTACTACTATTTTTTTTTTTTTTTTTAGTGCATATCATTCGCTACCACACAACAGTGAGTAGTAGGAACCTGATCCAGCTTCATGATCTTTCAGAAACCGATCCAGAACGCGCAGAAACTTGGTCTGCTTAGCAGGCTGTTTGGTAGGAGCCTCTGTTTGCCTTTCATGGGCTCACTCCTCAAAAGGCTCTTACTACATGAAGTGAGAGCTCACAGTGTCTGGAGGTCATCCACACTCCACAGAGAAGACATTTGGTTGATGTTAATAGAGACAGGAGCCGGCCTGAGCCCTTCTGACCTCTGCCTCCAGGGCAGATGCATTAGCCACTATTTCCCTAGAGGTGGAAGCTGCTGTGTGACCCTTCCTGCTTGCTGCTGGGTTTCTTTCCGTTTAACTCATCGTCTCCCTACTTTGGAAGGGTTTGGTCCCAACATCTCTGTGTATGAGCTTTTCCTCATGGGTGAATATCATCATTGTGGAAAGAGACCATCAGGAACGTAGGTAGATTTGTGGCCAATCCTGAGCAGTGGTGGCCTCTGGTGGCTTGTTTAGAAGGCAGCTTTATGGAAGACTGAAAGGGACCCCAAAATTTCATATTCATGAACTCAAGTGTGGTTCAGACTCTCTGACATGGGTAATAATTGCTTCATTGCCCCATCTAGTACCTCCTTCCTGCTGCAAGATGGCACCGCACATCTGGTTCTGTTTATGTAACTTCCCAGAGAGGTTTCATTCATGAATGACCCTTTGGGGACTCCTAGGAAACCAAGCCTTGATACTGGGAGGCAGTGGTCTGTGTAAGCTGGGCAGAAGACTCTGCAGTCGTAGCTGCCTAGATTCCTCCAGACTGCATCCGTCCCAGAGCAGACAAGACTGTCTTTGCGTGGACCTTCCCAGCCAGGTCTGCATCACAGACTCGTGGATCAGAGATGGGAGGGGTGATCTGACAGCTTGACAGGATGAGGCTGTAGGTTTCAATGGCTTCCTAGCTTATGTGGGCATCACAGTGGAGGTGCTGTTCTATCTGACCTGGGAGATAAGTGTAGCCATCGGGACATGTGCTCCTTGACACCCTCCACTGGTTGGGGCAGCAGTAAGGGACAGTCCTATGGTAGTGGGAGATATTTGGATCCAGGAGTTATGGATCTACTTTGAGAAGGGTTCAAGGGGAGACATCCCTGAGACAATGTTCTTCACCTTTTGAACCTGTGTTAGCTGCTTCCAGGAAGATCTGAGGAGAGCCATGTCTGCTCTTTGGAGAGGAATATATTCATCTCAAACGCCCCATGGCGTTGGCAATCCAAGATGAGATTCTCTCAACCCCCCCTTTGTTATTGTTGTTGTTGTGGTGGTGGTGGTGGTGGTGGTTTCCTCAGAGTGGCCCTATACACATCTCTCGATGGCTGCCCGTGATGTGTCTGCACCCCCTTGCTGTCATTCACTCACTGATTGTCCTAGTCCATTCCAACCACATTCTGCCCTCCTTCCGGTGAACCTTCCCAGCTAGTGTGGAGACATCTCGACTTCTCAGTTCTTTGCACATTGCGGGGTGCAAGCCCACATCTTCTTTAACCTCACTGGGAGGCCTCTTGGGAGCGAGAGTGTACAGGCTGCCTGCCGTTACTTTACCTCTTTCAGAGTTTTCAATCAAGTTTAATAAATGCCAGGTGGGGGCATCTGAAGACAGAAGGGCCATGTCGCCGGAGTCAACATGAAGACAAAGGCCAAGCCGGGGCTGCTCAAAGCCACTCCACACTCCTGGGAGGAAAGTCTGCCCTGGGTGGGGGTAGAAACCTGAGCACCTTCTTGAATTCCCCCCCAAACCCAGGACCAAGCCAGCATCAGGTGGCCCTCACTCCCATTGTGGTCACAAGTCTACTCTCCAATCTATCATTCCTGGCCTCCTCTTAAAGGCACCAGGACATTCATTGTTCTTCACCCACACGAGAGTGTTTAGAGATTCAGGATTACCAGTGAGCAAGTGTCTTCTTCGCTGGGCAAACGGTACTTTGCTTTTGGCTTCCATACACTGAACATGGCACCCCACAGCTACGGCATCTGGTAAGCTCCTGATAATCAGTGCCTGGTCCTGCCTCTGGATCCAGACATCTGTCGGTCTTTCACAGAGACCCCTCAATAACCCTGCTTGGTGCTGGGCTGCCAGAGAAGCACAGGCGCTGGAGTAAGCCCAGAGAAGGAGTCCCCAGTCTGGTCAGCAAAAACAGATGCATGCTTCAAAGGTGGACCAGCGCCTCTCTGGAGGCGTCTAAGGCTCTGTCCATTGGCTTCTCCGAGTCAAAACATGGGGTGAGGAATGCCATGTCTTCAAACTGTTCCCCCACTTCAAAAAGGCTTTCATGGCACTCAATAGAACTCTGTTCTGTAGACACTGCCGCCATTGTTACTACCGTGTCTTCGCTCAATCACACACAAGTGGCTCTGCCGGAGAAATGAAAGTGCCGTACGGTCCCAGCCGGCAGCCCGCCCCTCCTTCCTGCCTCGAGACGGCACTGCACATCTGGCTCCGTTTTTGTGACTTTCCAGGGAGGTTCCACTCTGGTTCCAAATGGGACCTGGGAGGGAGTCCTGCTAGAAGCTGGGGCAGCTTCCAACTCCTCTGGTTTTTCTTGTCAACCCCGCTATGCCACAGCTGCAGCAGACCCCAGCCCTGGTGGCTTTGCTTGGCACAGCTCTGGTCTCGCTAGATTCTGTTTAGAGGTCATGTCCCCAGAGAACCCAGGGAGGCATTAGAACCGTGCCCGGCTCAGTGGCCAGCTGTGAGGTGGTGTATAGGTGGCTGGTGGTCTGCCACACAGCAGTGGGAGTTTCTCTCTAGCAGTGAACTCCCACCTAACGGGAAGTCTGGTACCCAAAGACAATACACTGAATTTGGTCCCCTTGGATCATGGTGCACAAAGTTCCTGGTCTCTGCTTTTGGTCAAGAACCTGTGGCTTGCTTGGCAGAGGGACTTACATATTCTAGAGGTGAGCTGCCCTCCAGGCACAAAAGGCTAGTATGGCCCCATCTGGGGCTTCCGGAGGGGACCTACTTTTCTCTCCTGTGAGTATCATCTATACCACATCTAGGCAGGAATCTCCTGGCCCGAAGTCCCTGACCAGTAACTCATAAGCGCTGCACATATGGTCGCCATTAAGGCGTCATGTCCAAGATGACAGATTAAAAGAAGTGTTTGGTTCATTTGCCAGAGCTTTTGACCATGTGACAATGTGTCGAGGACAGTGGCCTGCTAATAGGATGCATAGGGTTAATAGGATGCAGGGGCCAGTGAGCCAGACAGCCTAGGGGACCTTGTCCTACAAGGCAGTGTCTGTCTGTCTTTCTGTTTCTGTTCTTCCTTCCTTCCTTCACACACACACACACACACACACACACACACACACACACACACCACACTACACATGCACGCACCCATGCATGCATACACACACCACACAGACACAAACACACAGCAGCTATCACAACACACACTCACACACACACACACACACACAAAACCACACACACACACACAATGCACGCACCCACACATGTACACACACACACATGGACACAAACACACACCAGCTATCACACACCACACACCACACAGACACACACACACCAGCTATCACTCTCACACACACACATACACACACATATACATACACACACCACACCCCACATACACGCACCCATACATGTATGCATGCACGTACACACACACACACACACACACACACACACACACACAAATATGTACACACACACACCACACACACACACAAACACACACCACATTACACATGCACACACCCATGCAGGCACACATACCACACAGACACAAACACACATCAGCTATCACACAACACACACTCACACACATACACACACACCACACACACCATACATACCACACCACGCACACACACACACACACACACACACACACACACAGAGTTACCCACAGAGCCCAGAAGAGGGTGTCAGATCCCCTGTTGCTGGAGTTACAGGCAGGTTCCTAGCCATCTGATGTGGGTGCTGGGAACAGAACATGGGTCCTCTGCAAGAGAGGTACATGCTCTTAACGAATGAGTCACCTCTCCACCCCTACTTCTGTGTAACAGTTTCCTGCTGGAACCTGGGACATACAGGATTAGTTTGTGGGCCCTAGGCTCCTCCTGTCTTTCCAATGTTGGGATCATAGGTACATACCACCACAACTGGTTTTTACACGGGTTCTGGACATGGAATTCATGTTCTCAAACTTGCAAGGTAAGCTCTTTACTGGCTTCTGTGAGTGCAAAGATACACACGGTCCTCGATTACGCCAAGCCTGGACACACAAACACACACGCGGCATCTGCTTTCAAAGAGTGCCCGTGTTTGCAGCCCTCATCCAATGCCAACTGCTAAATAAACATCACTTTGGAGTGAGAGCGTTGTGTCTGGTGGCTCGTCCTCTGCCTCTGAGCTCAGGTTGCTGCTGATAGACAAGTCTCATGTGTTCCTTAAACCCACACAGAGGACACTGTTCTTTTCCTCGGAGCAAAGAAGTGAAGACTGCCAGCAGCTTCCTGGAGGTCTCCGAGGGAGGCTGAGGATGGAGCTGTGAGCGCCGGTGAGGATAAACAAGGGTGGCAGGTGGAGGGGGGCTGAAATCTGAGCTCCACAGTAACTGCCAAGAGATTTGGTGCAGATGGTGTGGACGGGTCTCATGTCAGGAAGCCGCGCCACTCTGCTTCTGACTGGGGCCCTGGATCCTGCTGTTCAGGCCTCTTCCTGGAACGCCGGCCTCAGCCCTAGACCCAGGGGATCCCCACTGAGTCTGATGTGGAAGTCAGGGGTGGGGTGCTGATCCCTGAGCCCTGATACCCAAGGTAAAGGGATAGATGACGGTCTTTGAGGCAACCCTCAATGCTTTGGAGCTAGAAAGCAACTTTGCATTTCAAAAGCACACACACATACACCACACATATACACACACACCACACATATACACACACCACACATATGCACACATATATGGCACACACACACCACACACATACACAGACACATAAGCACAAATAGGCACACACACAACACAGACACACACCACACACATACATGCACACCACATACGAACCACACAGATCTCACCTACAGACACATCAATACATAAAGATACATAGACACACACACAACATGTACACATACCACACACACACACCACACATACACACATGTACAACACACAAACCACACACATCCCACACACATACATACCACAGAAGCATACACTACACAGACACATATATTCACACAAACAACCATGTACACATCCTACACATACATCACACACACACACACACCATACAGACACATATACACAACACACAAACCATATACAACACACACATACACACCACACAGACACACACACCACAGACACATACATTCATACATACAACCACAGAGACACACACACAAACATCTCATAGACACATACATATACCACATACATATATATACATCCTACTCATACATACAACCACACACACATACATACATACATACATACATACATACAACACACACACACACACACACACACACACACACACACACACACACCCCACACCACACCCCACATTGACAACATCAGGCATAGGGTATTAACATTCTCTCCTGGGCTTCTGAGGACAGTGGAACCTTGAAGCATTCCTAGGTGACTCCCAGGAGTGATCATCCCCTCTGTGTTGTGAAGTCAAGCCCCAAAGCATCACACAGTGACTCTGTGAAGATCTGGAGTGAGGCTGAGTCCCCTGAGAACTCCTGTCACTAGATCAGTGCTGCTGTTAGGGTGTGGAGAGAGAGGCTTGTTTCCTGGGGGCCATCTGATTAGCTGTCCTGGGAATTTGTCCCTCTTGTAGTCACACAGGATGTCCTAGACCTTTTAAGCAGGGGTTGAGGGACACGGGAACCCAGCTCTTAGTCTAGGGGGGCAGGAAAGGACCATCTCAGCTCCCGGGGCCTCAGTGAAGGTCGGCTGCAGATGATTCTGCACAGACATTGGGATCCGTTGTCCTTCATCTCTCTCGCTGTTACTCTGCCCTGCCCTCAGCCTCTAGTAGCCTACAGGGTGTGGGTGAAGGTCTTACATCCAGGAAAAGCCCTTTTATGGATCTTAACTGATGTTCTCTGCAGTAGGGGAGCGAGGCAGAGCCAAGTGCCATGTTGTGATTCTCAAGTGTCCAAGAGCAAGGAAGGGGCATTCTGTCCTCTGAGGCCTAAACCACCCTCTCATACCCCATGTCCGTGCTGCCTATGATCCCCTGCTCCATGACCTGGGTCCCACCCTGTGCTGGGCCAGGATGTAAGCAGCTTACACTGGCATATCTTTCTCAGAAATCTTTTTATATTCAAATCACGGATGTCTCCTTAAGAGCACAGAGGGGCTCTCTCCTAAGACATATCACTGATGTTAACCTCAAGAGCACCAAGGAGAGGCAGGAATATCACAGAAGGACAGTAGGAAGTCAATTTATGCCGGTTTCCCGGGCCCCAGCCAGAGTCCTGTGCAGTACAACAGTGCTTCTTGGGTCCCCAGAAGAGGAGAAAGGGGAGAGAGATGGATCCACAGTGGAGACAAGGCCGACAACATACGTCGGCCACTTGGAGGGTTCCTCCCAGGCAGAACAATTATATTTCTCAATCGTGCTAAAGCCATAGTATTTCATTTCCCTTGGCCAGGGCCAGGGCTTGGAGCTGTGGGGTAGACTGGGTACGGGGTAGTTGGCATTAGGAGATGGCTCCTCTCCCACATGTGTCTAGCTCCACAGGTCTCTAAAGAGAGTGTTTCATTAAATAAGCACAGGTGTTGGCAGGCCAGAGCCCAGGTGAGACTCGCCAGGCCTGAGATGACAGCCCAGGTGGCCCAGGAGCCAGGACTCCTCACTGGGTGGGCTGGCCAACTCGAGGGCTGTGCAGGGCTGTCTATAGACAGCACAGATGACCCAGGCCCCAGCCTTCTTCCTAGTCCAGAGGGATGCTGCATCTGACAGGGCCAGAACTGATTGCCCTGGGGACACTGCTCAGAGCTGCTAACCAGCCTCGCCCCGGGCAGGACTGGTAACTTAGCACCCAGTGAGAGAAACTGAACACAAAGTCCTGCATGTCTGAAGCTCAGCTTCCTGAAGTGAGGGTAGCCCCTCCTCTCCCCAAAGGCGGCTATGGGCAGCTTCATCCCTTTTTTGGCTTATCGACCCACCCACAAAGCCTGCAGGGCACCACAGGTCTACACCGAGACCCAGCAGATTTCTGATGCAGGGTGGTAATGGCTACCAAACTCTTATGTCTACTGTTTTCTTTTTTTTGAGTCAGGATCACACCTAAACCAGGCTGTTCTCCAATTCATTGTGAAATCAAGGATGGTTTCTAATCTTCCTGCCCCTACCTCCCGAGTGCTGGGTATAAATGAGTGTATCACCATGTCTGGCTTCAACAGGCCAGAAAAAGAGACCAGAGGGTCTCGTCTTATACTCTCCTAGCTATCCAGGGAGGGTTCAAATGCAGCCTCTCTCTTCTGTCACTGAACAGATGTTGCTCTCTCCCGCTGATCTAACGAATCAGACAGTTGGGCTGTTGTGGAGCCATCACAGAAGCGTGGTTCCTGTTCTCTGGGCCCCAACCGGTTCTCTCCAGTGTGGCCTCTTGGGGAAGTCAATCCAGGCAGTATGAGGGACACAGGGAAGCCTGTGAGGTCAGGAGAATCTGCCCTCAAAGAACATGAACCATCTGCATGGCCTGAAATCCCACCATCCACCATCGGCTGAGGTCACTTTGTTCTCTGTCACCTCAGGTGGAGTGTGGCATTAGAGAAGAGCTTCCCCACACAGGAGGGTTGTGCCCACGGGGACCCAACCTAGTTCCTGAGGATAATAAGGTCCTTGGGCCATGACGTAGGGTGCAGGGAGGCAGCCAGGGGAACACTGGTGCCTGCTAGAGGCCACACTTCCATTCTGCAACAAGGCATTTTGAGATACCAAGGCCAAGGCAGAACACCTCTGAACCGATACCTGGAAAGGCTCATTCTGGGGCTCTGTCAATTTTCAAGGTGTGACAAAAAGCATCCCTAGCTTCTTCCTGTTGGCCTCCAGGTTGTCCGGCTGCAGGCTATGAAGCTGCAGGTGAGATCCTGCAGATGAGAAGCAGCCATCCCAGGCAGCCCCATCCTATGCCTTTCTACCAACCTCAGGCATTTCACACACAGTTAACTTTTATGAGCAGCCTTGCCTGCTGGGGAACAGGAAGGTGCTTGCCCTTGGGGCAGCCAAATCCAGCCCCTAAGGCTCTGGACACAGGGAGTCTGGGCCAGGGCCATCTTTCTAGTCCTTGTGATCTTTGTCTACCTTCACTTATCCCTCATAAAGCCCTGGGGCTCCACACCTCACTGGTTCCTCCCCTCTGCTTGGGGCAAACAGTCAGCCTTGCCCAGAATTCCTCTGCCTTCAGTATGCTTTTAAAGAGCTGGGTAGCACCGCGGTAAGAGACTCCCAAGGTGGAAGAACCTGAGGGATAACCAGTGTGGCCGGAGCAACACCCTGAACATCTATCCTTCCTTAAACTGGGCAGAGGCCTTGGTAGGGGATTTGAAATGAGGAGGGGGTGGGCTAGCTGGGGGCGGGAGCTGTCTAATGTCTGTTTTCAATATGTAGCCAATCACGGCCCTCTCTTTCTTCTGTTTAGTATAATTTTATACTGGGTGGATGTGTTTAGGCCTGAGCGGCCTGACAGTGATGATTGATACCGTGCATCAGGAGATTCCAGCGCAGGCATTCGGGAAGAAGCTGTGCCCGCACGGTTCTCATCAGATGGTCAAGCCCGCGGGCCTATTAGAACCAGCAGGAGGCCTCCAGGCTTAATCACAGAGGCTGGGCCCATGGAGGGAGAAGGGAAAGGGAAGGGAACAAACTGAGGGCCGGAAATGCTACTGGAACCCTGACCCCTCCCCCAGTCACTGCAAGCAGCCAGCAGAGGGGGAGAAAAACAATTAAAAACTGCAGCCAGCCGCCAGAGACCAAGACTCTGCCATGGGAAGTCTTGCAAGGGGTGGGCGTCACTGGCTGAAATAAATCGGCCGTGGGCAGGGGCAGAGGGGAGCCAGAGCAGGAAGGGAACAAAGAGGGAGGTGGTCAGGAGGGAGAGCAGGGCACATTAGTGGAGACAGCCTCTGGCTTGCCATCCACCCAAGGATGCCACTGTCCTGTCTGTCCAGGGCTGCCTGGGTTCATCTGCTGTCTGGTGGAGCCATTCACCATGTGCTCCCTATCCCGACCTTTGATGTGGTACACACGCTCGTCTTTATCTTTGGGGAAGTCCTGATTTGGGGTGGTGTGTCTGGGAAGGGGGCCAGACCCTCCATCTATTTAACCACTCTGGTGTATCCATTCACCGTCTTTGCTTTCAACTTTTAGCAAGTCACAGACACAGGGTCCCTCCTAGTTTAGGTATGAGTTTGTATGTATTTTCTCTTTGTCTTTCTAATTCTGTCTGTCTGTCTGTCTGCTGTCTCTGTGTCTCTGTCCGTCTTCTCTGTCCCTGTGTCTCTGTCTTCTGTCTCTGTCTTTGTCTCTCTGATTCTGTGTGTCTGTCCGTCTCTCTGTCTCTGTGTCTCTGTCTCTTTCTCTTTGTGTCTCTGTCTGTCTCTGTCTGTGTCTCTGTCTCTGTGTCTCTGTCTCTGTGTTTCTCTTTGTGTCTCTGTCTCTCTGTCTCTGTCTGTCTGTTTGTCTGTCTCTGTGTCTCTGTCTCTGACTCTGTGTTTCTTTGTGTCTCTGTCTCTGTCTCTCTTTGTCTCTCTCTCTCCCTCTCTCTCTGTGCCTCCTAAGTGGGTTCAGGGTAGGGGTAGAGGATTTTGGTGAGAGGGGCAAGAGAGCGAGAGGCAGAGCTGTCAAATACAGAATAGCTGGTGCAATCCGGTGCCTGCAGATGATGCCCAGAGCAGCTGTGGTTCTGCTGGGCTGGCCTTCTTCCCATTTAGGGCACCACCAGAGCCCTGCTCTGTCAAGGACTGTTCTATGGAACCAGGAAGGCTTTTGAGTCTTAATTGTGCAAGGAAGTCTGGAGACCAGGAACAAGGGCTCAGAGCCAGAGGGAGCTCTACTTAACACCAAGTGGCTTGTGGCAGAAGACTAGCCCGGCCTTGCTCCCTCTTCTGGGGTGTGCGGAGGGGTCCTGACCTCGCTGTAGCTATGGAGTTAGGAAACATTAGTCTAAGGTCAGCAGGCACCTCTGAATTTTCCAGACCAACAGTATTTGGTCTGTGGCACCTGTGCCAGCCAAATTAGTGACCAGCTAAGGTTAAGACTGACCATCCTTCCTTGGGAAGTCCTGCTTCTATTCCTGACCTGCCTTCCTCTGTGTGATCACCAAGGGTCCTGCAGAAGCCCTGGCCTGCTTCCTGGGGGCTATATAGTTTCCTCCCTAAACAAAGGAGTCCAGAGGTATGTAGTGCTCTGAGTTCTCTGTGGTGCCTTTGGAACACCTGTGCCAAGCAGAGTCCTTTCCATCCAGAAAAGCCAGAGGAACTCTGTAGCCAAACTCCACCCTCGGTAGCCAAGCTCTGGAAGTCTAGGGGTGTGAGCAGGCACTGGCTGGGGCCTGGTTGACCCTGTGAGTAGCAGGTGCCTCTGCTAAGGCTGAACTCAGAGGCCTGAATGGACTACATGAATGGTCTCCAATGGGCCGGGTCCACAAGTAAGTGATGGCCATTCCCAGAACATAGAGCTGGCTTGGCCAGCCTGTGCCCCAACCCAGAGTGCCACCAACCAGCCATACCACATGTTTCCTGCTGTCTGCTGTCTATTTTTGGAAATGATTTTCTGACTTGTTTTTTTCTCCCAGGCTCCATAATGAAACAACAACAATAATAATAAAGCCAAATGTCACCCTGAGTGACTGACTTTCAAGGTAGGTCTCTAGGGTAAGACTTGGGAGGGGGGAGGTTCATGCTCCTCACAAGTGTCCTACCTATTCTGACACAAAGAAAGATTGAATCCAGAAAGAGAGAGCTAGATACTAAATTAAGAAGTTTCACAGTTGCAAAGCTCCTTTCTTGGGAGGGAGGGAGGAGGTAACCCAGACCTCTGGAAAGCAGTGTTCTGAAAAGACTCTGACTTCAGCTGTTCCTAGATGAGGCTGCCGGGAAGCCCAGGCTCCCGTAGGCACTGCTCCTCACCCTGGCGGGCTGGGATTTATAACTACTGCAGTGGTTCTCAACCCTCCCAAGGCTGCAGTCCTTTAATACAGTTCCTCCTGTTGTGGTGCTGCCCCATAAAATCATTTCATTGCACCTTCACAACTATACCTTTGCTACTGTTATGAATTGCAATGTAAATATCAGATATACAGGATATCTGATATGCAAGTCTGTAGTTCCAGAAGTTCTTGGTCCCGGGAGGCCATGCCGCCCCCTGGGGACTTTAACACACATTACACCTGGACCGGATTATCCCCAGGTGGGGCCCTGACCTACCAGGAAGCCTGGTTGCAAAGACAGTAGCCGAGTAGGGAGCCATAGGGAAGATGCTGGGAGCACAGCTTGGCCTCTTTTTGCTCTCATATTTTTCTCCCCTACTCTCTGCTCAAAGACAGATACCTAGTTCAGTCTGGTCCAGGCACCTGAGGGCATTCTTCTGCCCTGTTGGGAAGACTCTAATAAAACACTCAGGTACCTGAGCAAGCCAGGGTCACACACTAGATCTCCAAGCCAATATGGTGGAGTGCAGAGCCCAGGCCTCCCAGAATGCTTAGGACAATACTGGTTCCTCCAGGAATCTCAGCTAAGAAGTCTCAAAGACTCTCAAAGCTAAAACCTGAGTGGGAGCCAGAGAAGGTACCGCCTGAAGCTGGCTTTGACAAGAGGCCAGAGTGCCCCCTCCCCACCAACAGCTGCCCTCCCTCTCTACCAGCACAGGGCCCCAGGTCCCTTTCAGCTTTCTCAGGATGCCCCAGGGCTTAAGATGACAGCCCTGAAATGAGTCTGGAGCCCAGCCCCTGCAGGCATTGGAGCTGGCTGCTGTGATGGGGTGCTGGGTGTTGACAGGCAATGGCAGATGGCCCCACTTCCCGTGGCTGTCACTTTGGGAACCTGACCTCCAGGTTACCAGGGCAGTAGCTTTGGCGATGACCTCATTAAGCATGGTGGCCACGTCAGCACCTTTCCAAAGCCCCTTTTATCACTCACAGCGGGCCGAGCTGGTGCAGCCACGTCCACACCTCCTCCCCAACACGGGCTCTATCTTATCTCTTTCGGGTGGGGACCCTTGTGGGAGCCAGGGAGCAGGCCCAGGAATGCTGGGCCCAGACAGCCAGGCCGTCAGGTGTTGACATGGTGGGGGTAGTGCAGGGGGAGCCAGTGTGATTTCTTGCTGATGAAATTCTGCAGCAACACATTGATTTCTCGCTCCTATAACCCAGTAATCATTACAGTGTTCATTCACAGACAGCGTCTCGTGGGTTCATCATCTCTGACTATCATATTCCCCAAATCAACATCTCTGGAGGGCCTGAGCAGAGAAATAGCCTGCTGCCGATAGGGGGCGATCTCGGAGCACCAGCTTGTCGGAGCAGTGGGAGAGGCTGGCCCAGTGGGAGGAGGGGAAGCCACATCATCCTGGGAAGAGCCGAATGGCGGGTGTCAGGAGCCAGGACAGGGCTCAGTGGCACCTGACATTCAAGGTCACCTCCCAAATCGGGCTTCATGAGTTCAAAGGCTCTGGGGCAGCCTGTTCTGTCTGTCCTCTCTGTTGGAGGCCAGCAGAGGAGGGTGTCTTTGAGCAGTACTCAAAATGGGGGTCCCTCCCACTGCTCTGAACATTTAAGCGTCCTTTGTGAGCAGCAGAAGCCATGCCCACTGGTCCGAATGAAGACCGTCCTTTGTCCTAGTGTCCTTGGCGTGTGTTTTGGGGATGGTGCTGAATAGTCCCCCTCCCTTCCCTGTTTCTTTTTCTTCTTTCTGCTTGTCTCAGGGCATCACACAGAATACTAAAAAGTGACCCAGCTAGGGGCCAAGCAATGGCTGGATTATGGCTTCCAGGAAGCTCTGGGCCCAGCATGAGGGCCATGAGGGTGGATAGCAGAGTGAGTACAACAGCAGAGAGTCACTTGGACATGCTAGGGCCGCACCAGAGACCTGGAGAGGGGGGTGATTCACCAGGCAACGCTCTGCTTCCTGCCACCAGTGGAGCCCATGGTCTTGCCAGAGGCCCAGTGGCCTGACTGGCAGCCGGGTTCTAGTCTCTTCTGAGCAGATGAAGCCACTGCCACAGAGCCTTAGCATTCAGGTATCCATGGGGACCCAGGACTCAACAGTGGCTCCAAGGATGATTAGATGCAATGCCAAGATTCCACGGCTACAAGGAATGAGTCTCTCTAAGACCTGGTCTCCATAAGAGCAGGCTCTGGCTTCCCTTCCCTTGCCTAGCCCAGGGTCCTCCAGGAATTGGAGCAGTGACACAGTCAACTTCGGGGAACACAGGCTTGGGTTTAGCTCTTTAGCCCAGTGGATTCTTTCAAGTCCCAGCAATGTCAGGTTATACCAGATCTCAGGGGCCCACTATCCAGAGCTCCTCTGAGATCCCAATCTGTTCAGCAGTGGAGACAACTCTGACTACCTGCTGCTGTCTGGGCCATGGGGTCCTCACTGCCCCAGGCATCGATTATCTGTGTAGATAATCAATCTTAAGAGCCTCACTTAGGTCCAGCAAGGCAGGGCAAATCTGGCAGCAGGCAGGCACACTCAGGGTCCTGAGCTGTTTCTAAGTCGATGTCAGAGTACCCAAAGATTCCAAGTCCATCCTAGGGCCAGATCTGCCCACAGGTATTGGGCTGAGGTCCCTGAAAGCTCCTGTCTTACCCTAGGCTTCTATCCAGGACTGAAACTCACAGAACAGTCATCATGTGACCAGTAAATGTAGTCCTGACCCCTTTACAAACTCTCGTTCCCAGCTATAGAGGCCATGGGCGAGGGGTCTCTATAGTAGAGACCTCTCTGTCTTCCTTGAGAAGCTAGATGGGTCTCCAGCTGAGATGCTCAGCATAAGGTGTTCTGAAGCATCCCCCAAGGCCTGCACCAAGAACCTGAGTCTCTAATGTAGGTGCCTTTGCATCCTTAACCTCCTCCCTGATTTCTGTGACGTCGATTACTGTGACAGACATCATAAAAATGCGAAAAGCAAACTAGAGGGAAAGGAGGTTTATTTTAGCTCACAATTCTAAGTTACAGTGCATTATTGTTGGAAGCCAAAATGGTGGGTGCTTGAAGCAGCTGGTCACACCACACCCACAGTCAAGAGAGAAGAGTAATCAGATGCCAGTCTGCTTGTGGGCGCTCAGCTCAGTCTCCCTGTTCATATAGTTCAGAAGCCCTTGCCTAGGGAATGGTGTTGCACACAGAGGACTGAGTCTTCTCAAAGTAATGAACTTAAGACAATCTACACAGATATGCTCAGAGGCTGGTCCACTGTAGACAATCCCTCACTGAGATTCTCTCACTAGGTGATTCCAGGTTGTGTCAATTGACAACTAAGTCTGACACCACCTACCTCCTTTCTTAGGGGTGGTGATAACACCACACATGAACTGGAAGCAAGGATGCCTAGAGAGCCAACAGACGCACTGAATAATCACTCGTTCTCTCTAGACATTCAACGGCTATGTCAGAGCATCGATGGGACATAGATGGCTGTGTGTGAGAGGGAGCACTGGATTCCACAGACCCACCAACCTATACTTCATATTGAATGGGTGCTACCTGGATATAGAAAGGCTTCAGAGCCACCTGGCGAGAGGATACGTCTACCATGCATGTTTGGAGAGTAGTGGACATTATCTGGTGAGGACAGAGGAGCCGGGCTGTCCTGTGGATATCATCTAAAGGAGGGAGGGGTGTATTTCAGGAGACTGGGACAGGAGAGGACAAGAAAAAGAAGGTGGATAAATTGTATCCTTGGGGGATGCCAGACTTAACATTGTATCCTTGGGGAAATGGTGCCTCTAGGGTGCCAGATGTAACATTGTATCCTTGGGACAACAGTGCCTCCGGGAGCGCCACCCTGTGGAGCAACCCCGAGCACCTCACTTGGAATCCTTTTGACCATAACAGTCCTGTTACAGGCAACAGCTTCACGCAGTGACCAGAGCATAAACACCTCTGCTGACTGGGGGAGGCGAAGCCACTGCTACTCTGGGACGAATGAAGCCAAGGGGGGAAACCGAAAAGGAAAACTGATAAACAGTTTCCATCTCCAACATTTTCCACATTCGATTATTTTTAAATTAAATAATCTCTCCCTAGGAGAAAAGGGAAAGTTCCCGCTCGGCTCAGCCCTGGCAGGTCTCACAAAGCCCACATTGTGGGGTACTGATGGAGAATGAGTCTCCTTGGAGTCCGCCCCTCAATGCCCCCTTTTATACTGCTGTCCACAGGCAGACCCTCAGACTACCCGGCGTGGTGGAGACCCTGGACCACCGCCACGTGGTCTCTGTGGGTCTCTTGTCAGCTCCCTGGAGCTCAGGATGGGGTGGGGGGACTGAGCAGGCTTGGGTGGAGCAAAAAGGATGCCAAGAAAAATTCAGGGTTCAGGAGGCAGTATGGGAGGACCCGGGGGTCATCAGAGGGAGGCTTGTCACACGGTGCACCTGGAATTAATAGCTGAAGGAGCAGGGAGTCTGCTAGTGGCATAGCAGGATCCACCGCCCAAGCCCTTCCTTGCTGGCTGAGGGTTCTTAGATGAGGCAGCTGGCCAGTGTGACCCTCATCATTGCCAACTGTAAAATGAGAAGGTGTCTGTCTCCCAGGTCTGTAGCGAGCATGATGTAACGGGTGCACATCGGAAACTTGCGTTCATGTTGGCCTAGCATGTGCTGCTGTAAGTGGTATGATAAAAAGACGGGGTTTCCGTGATGGTGGGAGAGCTTGTGTTGGATCTGCTCTCCTGCAACAAAGATCATTCTATGCTATGTACGAAATACTTTTAAAGATATTTGGAGGCACTCGACAAAGAAAGTCAGATTCAAGCAGGCAGGAAAAGGCCCTTAAAAGAAGAAAGAGCATTAATGAACTGGGCTACCACTTGGCTTTTCTCTCAAGGCCACTGGGAAGCGAGCCCGGGCCAACTAGAACTGGACCTTGTGGGATGACGTTTCCTGGGGATAGAACTGGAAATGATATAAATCTGTAAACAGAAATCTGGAAGAGGAGAAAGCTATAGAAAGGGTACCCCTTGATGTGTGTGTGAAACCCTCAGATTCGGGGCTTGCTTCCTGGTCATCCCCACAAATGACGCTGCGAAGAAGCTCAGGGGATCACAGTCCTTGAAGACTGAAGATGCTGAGCAAAAGTTCAGATGTCACTCACCATAGCAGAGGTAGGGAAATTTGGACTTGGAATCTTGTCAGGAGAGAGGGGCTTGGTAAAACTTTTTTTTGACTGTCCTTGATGACCACAGAAGGGAATGTCTCAAGGACAAAGACTAAGGACAAGACAGCAGGGGTTCATCCTAGTCAAGTATACACTCTGGCTTTGTCAAGGTCAAGGTGAGCATCTGAGGATTAAAATGCCTACTAGATGGAAAAACGACATTTTTTTATTGAAACACCACAGAATCCAGAGTTTATATGCTGCGTCAGTTAGTAGTCCATGTAACACACAAAGAGTTAGTAAGTGTATACATATATGTAAAAAAACCAACCTGGGAAGTATGACCCTCAATCAACAGGATATGAGTCAACGCAAGTAACTCTGCAGCAACCCAGACACTTGAATTAGCACAGTTGAAAGTAATTACTCTAAGTACATCAGAAGACTTAAAGGAAAAGGTGAACCATAAGAAACGCCAGGCTGGAGAGATGGCTCAATTGTTAAGAGCACCATCTGCTCTTCTTAAGGTCACAGGTTCAATTCCTAGTACCCACGTGGCAGCTCACAACTGTCTGTAACTCCAGTTCCAAGGGATAGGACAGCTTCATACCAATGCACATTAAATTAAATTAAAAATAAAAAAGAAACAAAACACATTGAAAATATCAGCAGAGACAGTGACTAATAAACAGATTTGATTCTAAAATGGCACAGGACCCTGCATGAAATCAGTGAGCTCCCAAATAGGCTTAACAGTAAGACGGAGGCAGGAGACAAAGGAGAGTGACCCTCAGGAGAGGCCCATTGAATCACCCCAATGTCTACACAGTACAGGAAATACTGAGACAAACTGAGCACAGCTCCCATGACATGTATCTGGGGTATATGTAACTAGAGTCTCAGATGATAGGAATAGTTACAAAAGGAAGAAATACGGGCTGAAAAATAATGAATATGGAGAGAATAAACCATCAAAAGAATCAGTTAAGAAAATAAAAAAAGCAACCACAGGCTTTAATCCCAGCACTGGAGAAGAGGAGCACTTGGGAAGTAGAGGCAGGTAGATCTCTGAGTTCAAGGCCCACATGGTATACAGAGTGAGTTTCAGGACAAGCCAGGGCTACACAGAGAAACCATGTCTCAAAAAACCAGGAGAAAATGATTTTAATATGGAGAGTTACCAAGGAATTGTATTTATGCTATACAAAGATGTAAAAGAATCAATTAAATCCAGGCATGGTGATGCTTGCCTTTAATCCCAGCACACAGGAGGCAGAGGCAGGTGAATCTCCATGAATTCAAGGCCAGCTAGGTCTGTATAAAGAGTTCCAGGCTAGTCAGAGATACATAGTGACATTCTGTATAATAATAATACTGATGATGATAATTAATAATAATGACGATGATAATGATAATTAGCAATAAAAGACAAACAACTGAATTATAAAGTGGATGAAAACCTGGAGTAAGCACTTCACAGGAGCAGTCACACTACAGGGTAGTAAGCACAGGAGTGCTCATCAGTCACCAGGGACACGCATACAGAACCTATGTGAGATGTTACATTGTATCCACTGCAATGGTAGGCAATGAAATGATGGGGGAACCTGAGATGTTACATTGTACCCACTGCAATGGCAGACACTGAAATGATGGGTAACTCAGGCTGTCTGCTAGGGTGGAAGCAACTGGAACTCTCTGAAGGAGCATGGTGCTGGGGAATGACCACGCCTTCCATGTTCAACGACATCGCTACTAACCCACATGATGAACAGCTTAGGCTCACAAAAGTATAATAGGAACTTTATATTTAGCCTAAATGGGAAATAACCCAGAATGTTCATTCCTGTGACCCTGAATGAACAGCCTGTGACCAGTTCACAGCAAGGAAGAGTACTACAACTCTGCAATAAGGCTGAGCAGGATGCACACCCCAACTCAGACAGACCGTAGACATCACTGTAGTGGGGTGCTCAGACCGTGCACATCTGTGTGAAGGTTAGAAGTAGGTGAGACCCATCTAGGAAATAGACTTCAGTTCAGTGGTTACCTATTTGCCCGTGGGGGCTATCAAGAGTCCAGAGCTGTGGAAATGCCTTCTGACTTAATTCTCTCAGTAGCTACCTCTCTCTGTCAGATTGCCCACATTGCTGTGGCAGACCCAACCAAGGCACACAATCCAGCCTTCTGCCTTCCCTGAAGGCAGAGAGCTGATGCATTGGGAACCCTAGATAGATAGTGGTTGTCCTGGCTGCTCCCGCCTGCACTGGGGCTTCCCTTGGGATCAGGTATGGGCAACTTCCCCCAAAATTCTTGGCTTTATCTAGGAGTGGGAGTGAGATTTTTCCCAGGCAATGTTCTTGCTCTCCAAGAAATTGGAATGACTCTATGGACTGCAAGACTGCCTCGGGGGTTAACAGAAAGGCTATGGGCAGCATGGTGGGTGGGTGTGGGGTGAGCTGCCCTTCTGGAGGCTGCTGTGTCATGGCTTCTCCACACCTTGTCCCTGGCAAGCTGGCAGAATGGGAGACCAGCACTGAACTCTTGGGGCCTTCATTGCGGCATGTCTAGTCTCTGGTTCGAGGCACGTGTGCTGACATGCTGGGCATCTCAGTTACCTGGTCCCTACAGCAAACAGACTGTACCCGCTGACCCAACACACTGGCCCTGGTCCACTAGGCCCTCTGACTGTTCATCTCAGGCACAAATACCAAGCATCGAGATATCTGCCTCCTGTCTACCGGAAGCTCCAGAGGGAACAGCCTTGTGCACTGCCTGCATGACTACTGTCTGTGCCTGGTCTGTGCCCCCAGTGTGTGGCTTGGCTGGACCAACCAACACCTCTGAGATCCAACCTGTCAGGGGGTGGGAACCCCACTAGGAAAAACAGTTTGTCACACCCTGCCAGACACTGCCTACCGTGACCGTTGACTTAGTCCTTGCTGGGTGTCCATCCTACCTCTGTGGCAGCCCTCAGCCAGCTCCTCTGTCCCAAAGCCCCCCAACCCCCCGCCTCCAGACTCAGCTTTGCCTCACTTTTCCGTCTGTTGGGGGTACAGTGCTGTCTTCATTGGCCATGTGGTGACTTCTGCCCCCTATCCCGCCAACCCCTCCAGCTGTTAATTTCATAAATAGGCCGTTGTTCCTCTGGGTGATCTTTATGAAGCGTGTCCCCGGCGAGTGGAAACATTTAGTTAATAATTTAACACTGTGCTGTCTGCTGAATTTTCAGGCCCCCAATGAGATCAATGGAGCTAACAATTGGAGTGTGGGGTTTCCTGGCTCTATTTCCTGAAGACACAGGCCAGTGCAGAAGAGGCGGCCTTGTTGGGGGAGGGGGGCGCCGTGCAGGACGGAAATGTAGATGGTATTGATGTGGGTTGTCAGAAATAATTGTTTTATTTCCCTGGGAGTGCTTCGGAGCCCCCAGGTGCACTGATCCATAACACGGGGGCCCTAGGAACAGCAAGCTCTCGGGCGTGGATCAGCATGGTGCCGCCCCTCTCCTAGGAGGGTGATCGGGTATGGATGTGTGTCCTCTGTCACCACTCACCCCGATATCATTTCAGGATGGGGTGGGGAGGAAAGGCAGTCACCTGCACCCCTCTCCTGGCCTTCTGAGGAGGCAGGTGGAAGCCTGGGACACAGGGTGGGTTGGACCCTCCCTAGTAAGAACTCAGCTATCCTACCAGTCACTCTAGGACCCAGACATAGGCTCCCCCCCCATGGGGTCGTTTACCACCAGCAAGGCCACTGGACAGTGGATTCCAGAGGGTGGACTTCTTGACCCTGTGGAAGCATGGGGGCATTCCTGTTGGCCAGACTTCCACAGTCATTTCACAGAGAATCCTGGAGAGGGAAGATTGTGCCAGGACCCTAGGGCTCCAGCCTGTCTAATGGGGTGTCCACACAAATCTCATCATCCTGTGAGACAGAGGTAGCTGATCCCACTGCCTAGCTCCAGCAGGTGGATTGCTCCATTCTAAAATAAGGGTTTTACTGCGGAAGCAGGGGCATGGGGTGAGTGTAAGTTTGTTACTGTGTTTGTGGTACAATTCTGTAGAGCTCTGGCCTCCCTTCTGCAACTGGTCCTCCTTTCCTAGCAGGAGACTCTCGGAGTCTGTCAGCAATGCCTCCCATGCTCTGTCTGGCCTCCTGTCCAAGGTCCTTGATGGTTTTTGCTTTCTCGATGTTTATTCCCAGAGTGCTTCTCCCAAGATGCCACCAGAGGGTCACTGGGTGGAGACTCACATCCTTCCCACTCCACTCTGAACATTTCCAGGCCAGAATCCACCATTCTGTCAGTGGTGCCTGTTTACCTGTCCATCACTGATGTGCTGAAGCTAACCTCCACCCTTCTGGGCAAGACCTGGGGCTAGCAAGGCTGGCTGGCACAGCACTGTCTTTCAAAGAAGCTACGTTTCATCTAGGTGACATTCCACGAAATGCGACTTGGGAAGTTGTGCCAGAGGGTTAGCGACCCAGGACACCCCTACATAGCTGAGGGCTCAGAAACTCCCTGCTGACAGCCTTGACATTGCAATTTTACCCAAAGAGATAAGGCTCCACACCACTTCTATTTGATCTGCGTGCTAGTAGCCAGAGACTTCCCGGTATTCTCATAAAGGAATCGGTGATACATGCCAGGTATGGGGAGGCTAGCACAGCCCCACAACAGGGGGGGGGGATGGTTTGGCTACCGTTCCCTCTGGACTTTTCACCTCTCTCAGTCACAGTCAGCTTGGCAAAATACCACAGCCTCAAGGAAAACAGGACTCAGCTCGTACGTTACAGTGAACCCTGTCTAGAGAGGATTCTCACCCTATCTACACTGAGTCCTTCTGGCCTGGTGGCCCTGACTCCTGGGTACCAGAAGTGTTCATGACCCACCAGGCAGCACTCGTGGGTCTGAATCTTGGGCTATCAGGCCGAATGTGGAAGGTGAGGACACACAGGTAAATTCTGGAGACACTCAACCGCCTCCTGCCCTGGGTACCTCCTTGGCATTTCTAGGGGCATTTCTAGAAGGCTGCCTCTTTTGCACTGGTCTGTGTCTTCAGGAGATAAAGCCAGGAAGCTTCATGGACATATGGACAGATGGATATATGGGACAGCCATCTAACTCTCTAACTCTGAAAGAGAACCTAAGTCAGGAATTGGGTGAAAGCAAGGAGTACCTCCTGGGTCTCTGACTCTTGGTTTTGCTGGTTCAGGTTTCTGGGCTGAACTGGGCACCCAGGAGGGCACTCTGGACTGTGTTTATGATGACTCTGAAGGCTAAATATCCGGGGGTCTTCTCTGCTCTGTCCCCTGGACCCACTTGTGGGTCCCTGGTGCCTGGAGAGCCTCTGGTTAGGTGTGGAAGGAAGCCCTCACCTCCTGGCAGTTGGCAAAGCTTGTTTTTCCTCTTTTAAGGTCGGCTTTCTGCTCCCTCTCCAAGGAGAGAGAATTCAGCTCTGTCTGATTTTCTTAACCCATCGACCCTCGCTAAGTCGGATGCTTCTCTAGTCTGTACACGGGTACACACAAAGGCATGTATATCTGTGTGCATGCATGTCAGTTTGTGAAGATTGTGGGTGTGTGTGTGTGTGTGTGTGTGTGTGTGTGTGTGTGTGTGTGTGTGTGTGTTTCCCTTCTCTCTCTCCAGCATGTTTTCCAGGGTATGGGGTTCTAGGTTGCCAGGGTGATGGGGGCAGAGATGGAAATCAGCGAGAAACTGTGTCCCATTGTCTCTGGGAATCCCCAGGCTTGAAAGAAAAGATGCAAACTGCAGGGAATTTACACATGGCCAAGTCAATGCTGAGTGAGAGAGAGAGGTCTGCGCAGTGTGTGCCCAGGCTAACGGAGTCCAGGTAAGCATCTTTCCTTGCTATGTCGGTTGGTCTCCCTTAGCTGTCTTCCACAGAGGCCTCGGGCAAGGAGGACCTGTCACATAGAAACAATGAT
Organism: Rattus rattus; assembly: GCF_011064425.1. NCBI lineage: Eukaryota > Metazoa > Chordata > Mammalia > Rodentia > Muridae > Rattus > Rattus rattus. The sequence goes on along the minus strand of NC_046154.1, from coordinate 6,316,030 downwards.
TCTGGAAGTCATAGCCAAGCCAGTTAAATTTTAAAAAAGTAAGTAAGGCTATCCAAACCGGAACAAGGAGTCAGACAGCCCTGTGTGCACATGCTATGATTTCATTACAAAGAAACCCAGAGATGCCAAAAAGCATCAAAACTGATTTAAAAAAAAATAGAGTCATCAGAGCTGATATATGTAGTAAAAGTCACCTGACTTAAATCAGCACATGAAGGTCAGTGGTGTTCCTACACACCAGTAACAACCTGCAAAAATGCAGGTCGGGAGGGAAATCCCACTTGCAATGGCTACAACTGAATACCCAGAAATAAATTTAATCGAGGAAGTGAGATATCTATATAATGAAAATTATAAAACACCAGAGAGAGGGGGAGAGAGAGAGACAGAGACAGAGACAGAGAGACAGAGACAGAGAGACAGAGGGAGAGAAAGACAGAGGGAGAGAGAGACTGAGAAACAGAGAGAGACAGAGACAGAGAGAGACAAAGAGAGACAGAGGGAGAGACAGACAGACAGACAGAGAGATAGACAGAGAGAGGGAGAGAGAGAGAGAGAGACAAAGAGAGAGACAGAGAGACAGAGAGACAGAGAGAGAGAGACCAGAGAAACAGAGACAGAGAGAGAGAGACAGAGAGAGACAGAGAGAGAGAGAGAGAGAAAGGGAGAGAGGGAGGTCCTATGACTGTGGATCAAAGATCAGTATGTTAAATATTCACACTACTGAAGGCAGCCTATTAACTCAGTGCTATTCTTACCAAAAACACTGATGCATCCGTCACAGATGTAGGATTAACACTCCTAAAATTCTAAGGTGACCATAAAGACCCCCAAATACGAAGAACTACCCTGAGCAGAGAGATCAAAGCAGGAGGCATCCGTCACAATACCCGACCGCAAATCCCACTTCAGAAACTAAAACCCCAAACATACTGACAAGAATAAATGGAGTCTTAATGGAACAGGATTGAAATACCCAGAAATAAATGCGATCTTTATAGTCAACCTAAGAGTTGTTTTTGTTGGTTGGTTTGGTTTGAACATAGGCTCTATGTTCTCACGTATCTTAGGTTTGGTTTGTGCATGTTACGTTGCTGAGGATGACTTTGAATTCTGGATCCTCCTGCCTCTGCCTCTGGAGTGCTGAGATTACAGGCATGCAATCCACCATACCTAGTTTTTGTAGTGCTGGGCATCAAACCCCCAGCAAGCTAGAAAAGCACTGTACCGACTGAACTGTATCTCTAGGCACAGAAAACTGATTTTTGACAAAGGCACATGAGTGTGTATTGGGGAGGTCAGTCTATTCTATAAATGGCTGTGGGGAAAGGGAATACCCACAACAGAGGAGACTCTCATCTCTTGTCAGTCACAGGACGATTCACGAGATGGGTCACAGGCTGAAATACAAGATCCGAAAAGCACAGAAGTACTAGAAGAAAACACAGACGAATCCTCGGTGTGGCAATGAGCAGATGATACAATTCCAGAGAAACCTGAGAAATTCTACCAAGAGAATGTGAGAACGGATTCGTAAAGGGAAAAGATGTAAAGTCAAAACTGCAAAGGCCAGTGATGATAACGGAGCTGAAAACGAACCCTAGGAAGCTTTTAGATATGACCCCAGAAGCCCAGGCAGCAAAAAGGACCAGATGGTGGGCAGAGCCATCTCCAATTAAAAGAAGAAAGCCTGTGAGGTGGAAGAGACTCCATCCATCAAGTGACACCCAGAACACGTAAGAATCTAAACCCAGCAAAACCCAGAAACCGGATCTAAGGACGGGCAAATGATCCGAAGAGACATCGTTCAAAAGAAGATATCTAAGTGGGCAAGACGTATGTAAAAAGTGTGCGACATCACCCATTATCCAGGAAGTACAAATCAAAGCCACCCCAGAAGCCACCTCATCCCACTTGGAACGACCATTACCAACAGGTCAGATATTAGCAAACGTTGCTGAAGATGGAGAGAGAGAGGACTCACCCTGCTGATGGGAGCTTAGATGGCACAGCCATTATGGAAGACAGTATGGTGGCCCCTTGAAACAGTGAGACTGGAACTACTTACAAGCCAGCAATCCCATTGTTGGGCACGCAAAGGCACTGACATCCATACATCAAAGAGGCACCTGCCCGCCTGTGTCTGTTTTGCCATTGCTCTTGAGAACTGGGATAAGGCCAGGGAAGTGTCCACTAAAGATCAGTGGAGAAAGCAGGACTTGCATGATAAAATATGCAGCTTGGGGCCAAGGAGACAGTCTAGTGTGTACAAGCTTGAGGGTCTGAGGTTATTTTTTAGAACCTATATAAGAAAGCCAGGCACTGTGGCGTATGCTCATAGTACCAGTACTAGAAAGGCAATGAATGGCAGATTCCTGAGACTCATGAGCTCCAAAACGGGAGCAGCCTGTTCTCAAAGAACAAGCTGGACAGCATCCTGAGGAAGAACATCTGAGGCGGACCTCTGATTGCCACATGCACATACATGCACATGTACCCACATTAATCCACACCACATAATTTATCGGTAAAGAGATGAAGCTCTAGCTAGGCATGCCTTTAATCCCAGCACTTGGGAGGCAGAGGCAGGCGGATCTCTGTGAGTTCAAAGCTAGCCGGGTCAACAGAGTGAATTCCAGGACAGCTAGAGCTACACAGAAACCACCTTGTCTGGAAAAACAAAGAAGGGACGAAATGGAGTTCTGCTATGTGCAGGGACATGGATAAGCACAGAACAAATTGTGTTAAGTGCGTGTTTTGTTCACACATAGAATTTAAAACTGGCTTCCGTTCAGTAGGCAGTGCTTGCTGAAGTGGGGAAGGGTGGGAGAGAGGTAGCTGATTGAAAATGAACAGTAACTGACGACTGACTGACTGACTGACGTTTGCTTGTAACAGTGTAATAGTATCTGATGGCAGTCAATTGTGTGTTTCAAAGTATCTAATACAGAAAGGTCCTCACACAAAGAAACATCTGTCAGAGATGACAGCTAGGCCAGTCACCTGACCTGATCACCTGGCCCAGTCATCACAAGTCATGTCAAAATGCCAGCCCATAAATCTGTGCCATACGTATCAATTAAAAATAAAAATATAAAAACACAATGGTCACATTTGGTGACTTTGTGACCCAAGACAACAATGTATACCCGAGTCCTTCCAAGAATCCAAATACCCCAATTCCTGCCTCGCAGGCTGGGAGAGATGGCCATTCATAGAAGCCTTTGACCGGGCAGAACCTAGGAGGCTCAGCCGCAGGGGCACCAGGCCACACCGAGAAGCTTTACTCTTGGACAACTGTCATAGAAGGAGTGCACATGCATGGAGAAATACACAGCGACGCATTAAGTGTGTGGCATACCACCCTCAATCATATCTCCATTTATGTGCACACACAAACAAGCATAGAAGCTCCCAGTTGATTATGCAGACTTGGGCCATACGTATGTGAACGCAAAACACACAGACCTTGTTGTGTTATATATAACACGTGCACTCACTCCTGCCTCAGGATATTGGCGAGTCTTAAAGCCCAACCAAAAGAGCTTGGTCTGTCAGCCAGATTCCTTGCCAACCCTCTCCTCTGCCCACAGTGGGCACTTAGAGGTGTGTGTGTGTATGTGAATAGAAATGCCACAGTCTGCCAGTGAGACCTGGAATTATGCTATAGGATCTACCCAGATGCCAAGCTCTGGAGATGAGAGCAAATGGAGTTTACAGGGAGTAGCTGGGGGGATCCTCTTGCCCAGTCTGCTGCTCTGGCCCGGCCCCAGTAACCTGTGACCCTAGGTGAGGACTCTCAGGCCTCATTATTGGGCTGGCTTGCCAGCTCTTGGTGACCCCTTCCCTGTACAGGCCACTGCCTTCTCTGGAAGGCAGATGGAGGGTGGACTAAGGGCGGGTTCCTAATGGAATGGATGCTTTCCTTCGGAAAGTTCATTTGCAGGTTTGCATCCAAGGGTGTGTTTTCTTTAAGTCTCAGCCAGCGGTTGGATTTCAGATATCCTCCGCCCGACTCTGTCTGCTTGAAGTTCTGTTTATTTGTTTGGATTGGCCAGTCAGAAGTTAAAATAAATAAACTCTGCTCCTTTTAGGATCTTGCTCAGCACACTTTGGACATGCGACCTGCTGCCTGGGACCAGACTAAGAAGGAGCTCTTTGTTGATGCCACAGGGAGGGATTTCCCCGTGTCTTGCCGCCTCCACACCCCTGCCACGATCTATTCTGTTCCCTCACCCGCTTTCTGGTGTGTAGCTGTGGGAACACTCTGAGGTGCCTTCCTGGGCTCAGAAGGCTCAGCAGGTAGACATCACCACACATTGTTCCTCTTCCGGTTCTGGCTGGGGATCTCACAGTGAGCTCTACATCTACTCAGGCAGGGTACCTGGGTTTCCATATCACCGCCCATGGGTGTCTCCTTGGTTGTAATAGCTGGAGCACAAGGGAGATGCTTTGCTGCTCGCATGGGCAAAGTCTTATAGGGTTAGGGAGGCGGGGAGCGAGTACAGACAGAGGCCCATCTTCCTGCTAAACCCAGAAGCTCACATCCTGCTAGGTTACAAAAGCAGAAGTCGGGAGTTCCAGCCTCGAGACATATGGTGGATACCATGGATGAGGAGAACAGAGGGGGAGCTAGGAAGATGTGGGCGACTCTTGAGAGACAGAGGTCTTGATGGGAGCATTGGGAGAACAGAGTCCCAGCATCCCCCAGCACCACCAGCATCTGGGCTTGTTCTTCTGTGTCTTTTTGTTTCCCCGCAAGATGAGCTGATGGAATGTTCCAGCAAGCAGGAGAGGAGCTGGTGAGATGCCGGCTGCTGATGGCAGACCAGGGGAACTCAAAGCCTCTGCAGTGGCCAGCGTCTGAGGACCAGGCTCCCAGCCATACTCAGTTTAGGAGGTGACCCAAGAACCGTATGTTTTGGAGGAAAATGATTCCTTGTTGTCTTGTGAGCTCTTATGTTCTTCCTCATGGACATCTCTGTCCCCAACACAAATTGGGGGCCAGCAGCTGCTGTCTCTGCATCCAAACTTCACTACCCCTGGGTGGTACAGAGTTGAGTTCCAGTCAGTAGTCTTTCTCTAGGGATGGTCTGTGTGTCTGCTTCTCAAAGGCTTCACCAAGCCCCGGGCCACAGCAGTTCAGTCAAGGTTTTCCTATGGGCCAGTGTCCACCATACACCAGGAAATGGACACACGGGTGCAGTGGCTTTTCCCAGGCTTGTGTTGCTCTCGCTGAGGTGTGCTCCTGGCCACTGAACTCCTTGCCAGTGGTTATCACATCTCGGAGAAGCTCCCAGAAGCCTCTGCTGGAAGTCTTAAACTTGGGGGAATGGGGTCTGTTGTGCTCACACTGGGCAGGCCTTTCTTCCCTTATCCTGTCTCTCTAGTTTTGAGTCCCATGCCTTCTGTGGGCACTCAGGGTTTCCTGAGCCAGATCCCTGCTCAAGGGAGAGTCCCTGTTGACTCTGCCACATCTAAGCCGTCTTCCTTTCCCCTTGAGTGTGTCCCTGTGTCTGAGGAAAGAGATGGCCACCTCTCCCCAAACTCTCCTCACCACCTCTGCTTCCCCCCCAAAATGCTCACACCCAGCCAGCCCCAGAGGCTTTGGCTTAGCTTGCACACATCCCTCAAGGGCTGACAGTTGTGACTTAAACACCTTGTACTGCAGCGCCTGTCTCTGTGGAATGGAACTGATCCCACACCCATCAGCAGGTGAGAGCTGTAAACAGCAAGGCCCAGCCACACCCCAGGACCGAGGCTCTGGGCGTGACACACAGAGCAGCCTGAGGACAGGATGTTGGGGGGCCGTTGAGGGACTGAAGCCAGAAGTGAAAGAGCACACTTTGCTTGCTCCCCTTCTTGTGAGATGCTCAGGCCAGGTAAACCAGGCAGAGAACTGAGGACAGGAGCCTGGGGACCTGGTAGGGAGCAGAGGCAGGAGCAGAGGCAGCAGAGAAAGCCTTTCGAGTTGCTTCTGGGAAGAGGAGAGTGTGCTGGGAAAGCTGAGAGAGCCTGGCTGCACAGCCTTGTGGGAGTGCTAAATGGCTTAAATGCTAAACATATGTATTTTGCCACAATTTACCAAAATAAGCAAACCCTTGACACTTAAGTTGGTTTAGAACAGAAAGAAAGAAACAAACAAATACTAAACAAAACCAAACGTGTTTCACCAGGGCCTCAGGAGCCCCCTTCCCGTCAGCTGTCTTCTCCTGTCCCCTGGGGCGGGGCACTTCTGGGGTAGCTGTGGGGCAGTGGGGCGGGGCTCACTTGGAAAGGTGAGTATTGCTAAGACAAGCCCACCAACCCCGCTCCTCTTGCATGAGGAGACTCTGGCCCAGGCTGTCCCTCTGCCCCAGAGTGGAGACAGAAGTTTTGAGAAGCAGTGGGAGTCATGCTGTTCAGGAGGCCAGGGAGGGCGGGGGCGGGGGCTAGCCTTGCCTTGTCTTCTTGCCATCCTCCACCAAGGTCCCCCCTGCCCTGCGATTAGCAGCAAGAGGATGGCTTGTCTAATCCAGCTCCCGCTGAAACAACAGGCTCCCTAATTGAAATGTATGAGAAACAATTAAGACTAATTGGCAACAATTAATTCATGATTTTCTCCAAAAGGGTACACAACGAGAGGCGGAATCGCATTACGGTTTCCACAGGCACACGGGCGGCTTCTGCAGGGACACTCGGTCTCTGAGAGACTCACGTGAAGCTTCTACAATTGCATTCCTCCCCAAAACCCACGTTGGCAGGTGGGGGGGGAGCGGGGGGGGGGGAGGGGGGGTGTGCCTGAATTCTCACACTCGATGGCTCTTGCGCCCAGGTATCCACACATATTCTCAATAGAGCTGATGGGGAGGGTCCCCCTGGGCGGGGAGCAGGCTTGGGAGTCCTGCCTGGAAGTCCCACCTGCCTGGAGCACCTACAGGCACTTCTCTCTATGCATTCTTGGCCAACCCCTCCTATCAGCCTCGGCCACTCAGGTTGTCCATAACTCTTCACATCTACATCTAATGACCCTGAACTCCCAGAATCCTCTAGGCTGTGCAGATCTGGCTGCAGCAAGCTGTAAGTCCTCGCAGCTACCACTTACAAAGGGAAGCCTGTGGTGGGCTCCACTAGCCCAGAGCGGAGCATTCCGCTTGGGGTGGGAACTGTGATCACTGGCCATGCGCTCTAGCCAAGGCCTCAGCCTAAGGGCTGATAATGGGGAGCAAAGCTACTCTCTGGCCTTCCCCATGGAAGGTGCCAGGCCAGCAGCAGTCTACACCACCCAGTGGCTAACGGTGTCAGGGTTGTGGTGAGGACCCTACCAACAGGTGGTTTGTTTAAGATTAAGGCTCTACTCATTCGTACTCACTTCTCTGTATCCAGTATAGAACGCACCCCCTCCCCCATCTGTTCACTTGTCCATTTGGGCTGCCCGCCCCCACTCGCGCCTCAGCGGGATACTGAGTTCTGCATCTAGGCAGTGCCCTCTGAGGAGATGGTCCTACCCGTCAATCAGCGTGCTCCGGTGCGTAGGGGGTTTGTGAGGATGGCCCCCTAAGTCTCCTCCCTGTGTCCAGCACCTCCATGGAATGTGGCCCCGCCGGGAGCTGCAACCTGGGACACCGGCAGTGTCCACCCCTTCAACCTGCAGGGGGGAGGTCCAAGCCCACCCAGAAGTGAGCCCTCTCCCTGGGGAGATACCTGTTCCAGGCTATCCACCAGGAGGCCCACGGTGGGCAGGTGCTGCTCTGTTGTGTGGGCTCAGTCCCCTGCTTATCTGATGGAGTTGCTTCAATTCCCAGCATTCAGGTCTACTTCCTGTGAACCGAGAGCCATGCTCCAGACACAAAGGCCTGGCCCTTATCTCTGCACCCCTGACCTTAGATGCACACGCCCCTGGGCAGCTCTCATTTCAACAGGTGAGACAGTCCCCGGTGCAGGGGAAGGAGGCTCTGGTGAGCAGGTGGTATGGCGAGTCGGAGGCTTCTGAGCCTGGAAAACAACAGGTCTCCCCTCTTCCCTCCAAGGTGAAGTGGGTGGCCAGATTTCTTAGAGGCATCCTTAAGCCCTCTTGGCCGAGAAATCTCACAGTCCTCTTGAAGGCTCTCGAGTCTTTCTGCCTTCACCTCTAGGCTCAGCCCCACGGCCTACAAGAGATTATAACACACACCCCCTACCCCGCCCTGCCCTTGGGGAGAGGGAGCTGTTTGCTTTCCCCAGCCTGAAGCTCTGCAGCTCCATGCTTTCACTGAGAGGGTCAGGGAAAGGGCAGAATTAACTTGGAAGCTGAGCTGGGGATCCAGGGTGTTCCAAGCCCAAGGAACGAAGCGCAGGATGGGTCCCAGGACTGTGGGTCTGTGTTGCCTGACACTCAGCCTGGCTGCTTAGCTCTGGCCAGGCGAGGGTTAAGTGCTTCCGTGTGATTTGACAAGTCCAAGGTGAAGTGGGTGGCCAGATGTCTCCCAGGCATCCTTAACCCCTCTTGGCTGAGAAATTTCGCAGCCCTCTGGGCAGGCTCTGCCTTTATCACCTGTGATACAGATCAGAGGCCTCTGAACACAGAGTCTGCATTCTTAAAGGGACAGACCTCAAAGCCTCCTCCTGGATCTCCGTACTTTCCCTGGCTCACCTCCCGTGTACCCTTCTTCCCAGCCGGACAAACTCAGTTCAGAAGCTTACAAAGTTCCTAGTGGAGTCCTGGCTGTGAGAGCACTGGGTCTTCAAAGTTTTAGCAATGGCTGGTTCACTGGGTCTCCCTGCTTTCTTCCATGGTAATGCCCTGAAATCAAGGGCAGGGCGGGAGGATGAGGACTCCCACTGGGCTGTCTGGGTGGCCAGGAGCCTCCCTTGGACTAGCAGAGCCACACCCTCTTAAACCCATGGACCTCCCTCTTTCTGGTCTTCCTCTTGTGATGGAGTTGGATATCAATGCTATCCTGAAACCACAGCCTCTCCCACTAATTTTGAGTGTGGATGGTGACACCCGTCCTGCGTGGACGAGTGCCGCCTCGACGGCCCAGCAAGGTTGTACTTTCCCGTCTCACCATCCAGGGATTAGACCAGCCCCATTACATTCAAGGTGTCTGCACAGTGGAAGAAACAGAGTGAGTCCTGCCCTCTGCCGACACCTTCCTAGGCAGAGCCCACAAGATCAAAATCTGCAGGGCAGGCCCCTGGCCTCTGCTGAGGCTGACTTCACCTGTCCTTCTAGGCTCTCATCTCCATCGTAACCTGGGACCAGCCTCTAGGTTCTGCTGCCACGGGCCACATGATGAAGGGTACCTAAGAGGATGGAGAACCCAGGATGGGGCTCACGATTCAGTGTGGGCTCTGAGCACCAGGAAACACTCCCCAAGTCTCACATTTCCTTAGAGCCGCCGAGCCCTGGATGGTTTGCCCCATATCTGCCCTGCACTGCTTGGCAGCCATTCTGGAGGCCTTCGTGGAAGAGGGCTGGCTTCTAGGGATGGTGGAGGGTCTGCAAGCTCTTCCTTATTTTTGATAGAACTGGTCCGGGGAGGGAGAACCCTTTCAACATCAAGGGGAAAGGATTCCTGCTAGCCTACAGGAACAGGGCCCAATGTCCTATAGTGCTATGGAGTAGGTCCTGGGAACCCTGGACCTGAGACTCTGAGCAGGAATCTGGGTAGGTATACACAACACCTCTCTTCCTTACTCAGAAAACTGAGGTACAAGGTGAACCAGGATCCTGCCGAGCGGTAGAAATAGCCGGAGCTCACTGTGCGTTCTGGGGCCCTTCTCATTCTGATATCGGAGCCTGGTTCTCAGGGTGGTACGTAGGCCCACGCTTCAGGCCCGGCCGTGGCTCTTCCAGCAGCTTTTCTTGTCCTGTAGGGAGGCCTGTGCTGTCTGTGGTCAGTTTGGACATTGTCTCTCAGCCTAGCGACAGAGACCAAAGCCTTTGATTCAAGAGGGCATCTGCACACTCCTGCCCGGCTCTGTAAGGAGCCCAACTGCTCTGTAAGGAGTGACTGCTAGGAGCCCAGCTGCCAGGGGAGTGACAAACTGCTAGACTAATGTCAGCTTCCCCATTTCTCCCTGCAAGGCCAGTTGACAAAGCTACCCTCCAGGGGGACAGTTTCAGTTCTCACTGTCATTTAGTGGGTGGCGGATTCTCCAAGGCACCATGATAGGACATGACACAGCTCCCTGAGACAGAACTTGACCCTAAGCACTAGTTTCATGGCTAACAGGAAGCACTATTATCCTGACTGGGGTCAACTAAACAGCTAAGCAGGGACTACCTCGGGTTGCCTTGGAGAATCTTTCAGGCTTGACTGTGCCCCCCTCACCTGGATGGGCACTTTCTCACATCCCCCTTGTCCAGGAAGCCCAGTATCTCTTCACTGGGTACCATTCTGGGCACCACACATCTACCTGGCTGCCTTTGTCCCTCCCTGATACTATGACCTTGGCCTCTGAGAAGGCTCAGCTTTGCCAACCAGGGAAGCAGCCATGAGCAGCGGCTGATACTCTGCCCGCCAGTAAATGGTGCAGTGCCTGCTCTGACAGCCCCACTGGGGACCCGCCACAGCCACCCCACTGTTGGATCTAACTGTCGGAGAGGTCACTGAAAGAGTGCATGACTGGGTATGGGTGAAAGGGAGGGAAGGAGGGACGGATGGAGAGCAGGGTCTAGGGAAAAATGAATAGGAAAGCAGGGGTGTCTCTGCAGAGATGCTCCCTGTGGAAGCCAGGCTAGCAGGGGTGTCCCTGCTGAGATCTGCCAGTGGAACCCTAGGCTTCCCTGTTGAGAACAGTCGTGGACTTCCCCACCACTGCGGGGAGACAGTGTTGTCTCCTCCTTAATCAGCACCCCTGGATTCAGACCTTGTCCCTGAAGGGCACAGAGGCCTCTAAGAGGAGGTTCCATGGGTCATCTTGCCAGGTGAGAATTCACAAAGGAGAAAGACCACGTGCAGGCCCAGATACACGCGATAGTGTTGGGGTTTCCCTGCTCTGTGTACCGGCGGTGGCCTTACCGCCAGCTTGGGGGTCTGAGGGCCACTCAGCTGCTTCAGCCTGTCCACATCTTCCTTACCTGCGGAGGCCCCGCCTGGGCAGGACTGAAAGTCGACTCCTGTGAGGAGCAATTTTTCCTGTCTGAAACAGAGGGGACATTGTGCCTAAGTGATGCCAAGCGTGGCCTGTGTGGGGGCGGGGGACACCTCAGTCCCCAGCCCGCAGACAAAGCAGCCTGCTTTTGTTGACAGACCCTAGAAGAGGGACTGTCAGAGGGCACCTGGACTTGCTCTTTGGCTCTTATTCCTCTGGTTGGCCCTGGCACCTCTGGTCAACACAGGTGTCTGGACATGGGGATGCCAGAGTGGTGGTGAGGGTAGTGGCCCTGGCACCTCTGGAAGTACCTTCCCTTGCTATCCGTGGCCTCAGCGTGCCATGTTCTAGAGGGCCTCGTCATCAAGCCACAGCGAGTGGGAGGGGTAGCCCAGTCAGTCACCTAAATACAGACCCTGCTCAGACACTAGGCCCAGGCCAGGGGGCTTATGCTGGGGTGAGCACGTGTCTAACCAAGAAGCAAGCCCATGAATCTCAGCCATGCAATTATAGTATAGGTCAGGATGCTGGGCCTTGGTCCTGGTGCTTAGTTTTCAAGAGGAACTCTATCAGGATGTGAGGGAGGGGGAAAAGGGAAGATGAAAGTAAGAGTGAGGGAAGGAAAGACGAAGGAAGGAGGAAAGAGGTAGGAGGAAGGGGAGGGAGGAAGGAGAGAGAGAGGAAGGAGGGAAGAAAGGAAAGAAAGAACAGAGGAAGGAGGGAAGGAGGAAGGAAAGAGAAAGGACGCAGGAAAAAGGGAGGAGGGAGAAGGAAGGAGGAAAGAAAGAAGGATGGATGGAAGGAGAGAGGGAGGTAGGAGAGAAGAGTGGAGGGAAGGAGG